>NC_047663.1:108521558-108648001 GCF_011762505.2 Arvicanthis niloticus
GGACCTCTTTATGGGGGACAGTGGGAAAGACGGCACTGCGGTGGAAGTGGGAAAAAATTCCCTCTGGTGAGAGTGGGGGAGGATGTCACTGTGGGGCACAGTTGCGAGTGAATTCCATGTGGTGGACAGTGGGAAGGATGTTCCTTTGGTGGACAGTGGGAAGGACGTCCCTGTTGTGGAGGAAATGGATAGGACGTTTCTGTGGTGGACAGTGGGGAGGGACTTCCCTGTGTAGACAGTGTGTAACATGTTCCTTTGGTGGACAGTATGGAGGACATCTCCCTTTTGGACAGTGGAAGGACTTTTCTGTGGGAGACAATGGGAAAGACCGTCCCTACGTTGGAGAGTGAGGAGGATCTCCTTTGGAGTTCAGTGGGAAAGATGTCCCTGTGGTGTACAGTGTTGAGATGTTTCTGTGGAAGGACAATAAAAGGAGTCCCTTTGGTGGATAGGTTTGTAATGTTTCTCTGGTGGACAGTAAAAAGGATATCCCTGTGGTGGACAGTAGAGAGGACCTTTCTGTGGTAGAACAGTGGGAAGGATGTCTTAGTGGTGGACAGTGAGGAAGATGTCACTGTGGTGGGAACAGTGGAGAGGAACTCCCTGTGGAGGACAGTGGAAGGACATCCCTGTGGTGGACCGTGGAGAGGACATCCTTGTGGTGGACAGTGGGAAGGATGTCCCTGTGATAGACAGTGGGAAGATAGTCCCTTTGGTGGACAGTGGAGAGGACCTTTCTGTTGTGGACAATGGTAGAACGTTGCTGTTGGTAGACATCAGGGGACGATGTCCCTGTGGCAAAAACTTTGAGGACCGTTTCCATGGTGCATAGGAGAACTTCTGTTTGGTGGACTGTGGGAAGTATGTTCCTGTAGTGGAGAGTGCATAGACATCACTTGGGTGGACAGTTGTGAGGACATCCCTGGTGTGCACAGGAGGATATTCCCATGGTTCACAGTGGTAAGGGATGTTTCTGTCTTGCACAGGAGGATGTCCCTGTGGTGGACAGTTGGAAGAACATCCTTCTTGTGGACAGTGGGAAGGATGTCCCTTTGGTGGACAGTGGGAAGGATGTCCCTGTGGTGGACAGTGGGGAGGATCTCTCTGGAGTGGACAGTGGGGAGCATGTCCCTGTGATAGACAGTGGCAAGGACATATTGTGTTTGAACTCTAGGGAGAGTGTTTCTGTTTGGACAGTGGAAAGGATGTCCTGTGTTGGACAGTGGGAAGGATATCCCTGTTGTGGCAGTGGAAAGGATTGTCCCTTTGGTCCACAATGGTCAGGACATCCCGTTGTAACACAAAAAAGATGTCCCTGTGGTGAACAGGAGGGAAGGACGTAACTGTGCTGGACATTGGTGAGGACAACTATGAAGTGGACAGTGGTAAGGACGTCCCTGTGGTGGACATTGGGGAGGAACTTCCTCTGGTGGAGAGTGGGCAGGAACTCCCTGTGGTGGACAGTTGGGAGGATGTTCCTGTGGTGGACATTGGGGAGGAACTCTCTCTGGTGGACTGTGAGAAGGATGTCACTGTGGTGGACACTGAGGAGGATCGTACCGGTGGAGGACAGGGGGAAGGACTTTTTTTGGTAGACAGGGGGGAAGATGTCACTGTTGCGGACAGTGAGGAGGAATTTTCTCTGGGGACAGTTGGGAGTACGTATCTGTGGTGGACTGTGGGGAGGAAGATTTTGTGTTGGACAGTGGAAGGAGATCTCTGTGGTGGACAGTGGGTAGGACGTTTCGGTGGTGTACAGTGGGAAGATTCCCTGTGGTAAACAGTTGAGAGAACGTCCCTGTGGAGGATACTGGGAAGGAGGTCCTTTGGTGGACTGTGGGAAGGACATCCCTGTGATGGACAGTGGGGAGGTAATCACAGTTTTAGACAGTGGGGAGGATGTTTTTGTGGTGGACATTTTGATGGACATCCCTGTGGCGAACAACGGGAAGGACCTCTTTGTGGTGGACAGTAATGAGGATGTTTCTGTGGTGTACAGTGGAAAGGACATCCCTGTGGTGTACAGTGGGGAGACTTTCCTGTGGTGGACATTGGGAAGGAATTCCCAGTAGTGTACAGTGGAAGCACATCCCTGTGGGGACAGTGGAGAGTATGTCCCCTGTGGGGAAGTTGAAAGAACACACCCTGTCGTGGACAGTAGGAAGGACATCCCTTTGTTGGACAGTGGGAAGGAAGTCCGTGTGGTGGACAGTGGGGAGAAAACTCCCTCTTGTGGACAGAGGGGAAGATGTCCCTGTGGTGAACAGTGGGAAGGAAGTCATTTTGGTGGAACAGGGGGAGGATGTCCTGTGTTTGACAGTTGGAGAATGTTCCACTTGGGAAAGTGGGAAGTATGTAACTATGGTGGACTTTGGAGAGGAGGTCCCTGTGGTGGACAGTGGGGAGGACCTCCCTCTGTTCACAGTGGGGATATGTCCCTGTGGTTCACAGTGGGTAGGATATCCCTGTGGTGGACCATGGGTAGAAAGTCCTCATGGTGGACAGTGGGGAGGAACTCCCTCTGGTGGACAGTGGGAAGGCGTCACTGGTCGTGGACAGTGTGAAGGACATCCATGTGGTGAAACAGTAGGGAGGACATTTCTATGGTGGACAGTGAAAAGAATGTCCCTATTGTGGACAGTGGTAAGGATGTCCCTGTAGTCTACAGTGTGAGAATGACCCTGTGTACACAAAAGGATGTCCCTGTAGTGAAAAAGTGAGAAGGACATCACTGTGCAGGACATTGGTGAGGACAACCCTGTGGTGGACAGGTAAAGACATCCCTTGTTGGACAGTGGGGAGGAAAACCCTCTGATGGACAGTGTGGAGGACGTCCCTGTTGTGAGCAGTTGGAAGGACATCCCCTGTTGTGGACATTTGGGAGGATGTCTGTGTGGTGGACAGTGCAGAGGATGTCCCTGTGGTGGACAGCTGGAAGGACATTCCATGTCGTATACAGTGGGAGGATGTCCCTTTGTTGGACAGTGTGAAAGATGTCCATTTGGTGGACTGTTGGGAGGACATCCTGTGGCAGACAGTTCAAGGGATTCCATGTGGTGGACAGTGTGATGAGGATGTCTCTGTGGTCAACAGTGGGAGAACTTCCTGTGGTGAACATTGGGAAGCACATTCCTGTGGTGGACAGTGGGGAGGACATCCCCATGGTTGACAGTGGAAGGACGTCAATGTGGTGGACAGTGGGTAGGGTGTATTTGTGGTGGACAGTTAGAGGATATCCCTCTGGTTGGACAGTGGAAAGGATTTCCCTTTGGTAAATAGTGGGGAAGACGTACCTGTGTTGGACAGTGGGGAGGATGTCTCTGTGCTGGACATAAAGATGATGTTCATTTGGTGGACAGTTGAAGGATATCTCTTTGTTGGACAGTGGGGAAGACTTCCTTGTGGTGGACAGTGGGGAGGACCTCCCTCTGGTTCACAGTGGGGATTACGTCCCTGGTGGTTCACAGTGGGTAGGATATCCTGTGGTGGACCGTGGGTAGAAAGTCCTCATGGTGGACAGTGGGAGGAACTTCCCTCTGGTGGACAGTGGGAAGGACGTCACTGTTGCGGACAGTGTGAAGGACATCCATGTGGTGAACAGTAGGGAAGGACATTTCTGTGGTGGACAGTGAAAAGAATGTCCCTATTGTGGACAGTGGAAAGGATGTCCCTGTAGTCCACAGTGGTGAGGATGACTCTGTTGTGCACAAAAAGTATGTCCCTGTGGTGAAAAGTGAGAAGGACGTCACTGTGCAGGACATTGGTGAGGACAATCTGTGGTGGCCAGTGGTAAAGACATCTCTGTGTTGGACAGTGGGAAGGAATCCCTGTGGTGGACAGTGGGGAGGAACTCCCTCTTGTGGACAGAGGGGATGATGTCTCTGTGGTGGACAGTGGATAGGATGTTTCTGTGGTAGACAGTGGGAAGGACGTCTCCTGTGGTGGACAGTGGGAAGGACATCCCTTTGTTGGACAGTGGGAGACATCCATGTTTTGGACAGTGCAGAGGACCTCATGTGTTGGGACAGTGCATAGGTCTGCCTGTGGTGGACATTGTGTAGCACCTCTGTGTGGTGGACAGTGGGAAGGATGTCCCTGTGGTTGACAGTGGAGAGGACATCCCTGTTTATGACAGTGGAAGGGCATCCTTGTGGTGGAGCATGGGGAAGATGTCCCTCTAATGGCCAGTTGGGAGGATGTCCCTGTGGTGGACAGTGGGAAGGACATCCCTTTGGCAAACTGTGGGAAGGACGTCAGTGTGAAGGACAGTGCAGAGGATGTTTTTGTGGTGGACAGTTTAGAGGACCTCCCTGTGATGAACAGTGGTAATGATGTCCCTTTGGTGGACAGTGGTGAGAACATCTCAGTGGTGGACAGTAAAAAGGATGTTTTTGGAGTGCACAGTGGTGAGGATGTCCCTGTTGTGCACAGGAGAATGTCCCTGTGGTGCACATTGGGGAGGATGTCCCTGTGGTGAACAGTGGGAAGGATGTCACTGTGCTGGACATTGGTAAGGATGATCCTGTGGTGGACAGTGGAGAGGAACACCCTGTGGTCAACAGTGAAGAGGACATCACTGTTGTGGACACTGGGGAGGATGTCCATGTTGTGGACAGGGGGAAGGACGTCCCCTTTGGTAGACAGTGTAGAAGATGTCACTGTGGTGGACAGTGGGGAGGAACTCCCTCTGGTGTATAGTGGGGAGGACGTATATATGGTGGACAGGGGTGGAGGACGTATATGTGGCGAACAGTGGGGAGGACGTTTCTGTCATGAACAGTAGGAAGGACGTCTCTGGGTGGACAATGGGGAGGATGTTTCTGTAGTGGACAGTGGGAAGGATGTCTCTGTGGTGGACAGTGGAAGGTCGTCCCCTGTGGTAGAAAGTGGGGAGGATGTCCCTTTTGGGGGCAGTGGGAAGGATGTCCCTGTGATGGAAAGTGGGGAGAACATCCCTGTTTTGGACAGTGTGGAGGACCTTTCTGTGGTGGACAGTGTGAAAGATGTCCCTGTGGTTCACAGTGGTGAGGAAGTTTCTGTGGTGGACAGTGGAAGAACGTCCCTGTGGTATACACTGGAGAGGACCTTCCTGTGGCGGACATTGAAAAGGACATCCTGGTTGTGGACAGTAGAAAAAGACATCCTTGTTGTGGACAGTAGGAAGGGCATCCCTGTGGTGGACAGTGGGGTGCATGTCACTTTGGTGGATATTTTGGAGGACGTACCTGTGGTGGACAGTGGAAAGGATGTCCCTGCGGTGGACATTTGGAAGGACACTCTATGTCATATACAGTGGGAAGCACGTCTCATTGTTGGACAGTGTGAAAGTCGTCCCTTTGGTGGACTGTGGGAGGACGTCCCTGTGGCAGACAGTTCAAGGGATGTCCCTGTTTTGAACAGTGGGAAGGACTTCCCTGTTGTGGACAGTTGGGAAGATGTCCCTGTTATGGACAGTGGGAAGGACGTCCTTATGGTGGAAAGTGGGGAGGATGTACCTGTGGTAAACACTTTAAAGGACATTTCTGTGGTTGACAGTGGGAAGGACGTCCCTTTGGTGGACAGTTGAAAGGACATCCCTGTGGTGGATAGTGGGGAGGACCAATCTGTGGTGGACTGTGGGAAGGACGTCCCTTTTGTGGACAGTGGAAAGGATGTCCCTGTGATGCACAGTGGTGAGGACGTCCTTGATGTACACAGAAGGATGTCCCTGTGGTTTACAATGGGGAGGATGTCTATGTGGCAAACAGTGGGAAGGACATCACTCTGCTGGACATTGGTGAGGATTACTCTGTGGTGGACAGTCGTAAGAACATCCCTGTGTTGGACAGTGGGGAGGAAATCCCTGTGATGGAAATTGGGAAGGACCTCCCTGTGGTGGACAGTGTGGAAGACATCTCTGTTGTGAACAGTGAGAAGGACGTCCCTCTTATAGACAGTAGGGAAGATGTCCCTGTGGTGGACAGTGGGAAGGACATCACTTTGGTAAACAGTGGGAAGGTCATCCCTGTGGTGAACAGTGAGAAGGATATCCCTATGATGGACATTGGGGAGGATGTCCCGGTGGTAAACTGTTTAAATGACATCCCTGTGGTTGACAGTGGGAAGGACTTTCCTGGGTGGACAGTTGAAAGGACGTCCCTTTGGTGAATAGTGGGGAGGAACTCTCTATGGTGGACAGTGGGAAGGACGTCCTTGTTGTGGACAGAGGAAAGGATGTCCCTGTGGTTCACAGTGGGGAAGATGTCCATGTGTGAACAGTGGGAAGGATGTCACTGTGCTGGACATTGGTGAGGACGACCCTGTGGTGGACAGTGGTAAAAAAGTCCCTGTGGTGGACAGTGGGGAGGACGTTTCTATGTTGCACAGGAGAATGTCCCTTTGGTGGACAGTTTGAAGTATCTTTCTGTAGTGGAGAGTGCATAGGACATCTCTGGGGTGGACAGTGGTGAGGATGACTCTGGTGTGCACAGGAGGATGTTTCTTTGGTGCACAGCAGTAAGGATGTCCCTGTTTTTCACAGGAGGCTGTCCCTCTGGTGCACAGTGGAGATGTCCCTGTGGTGAACAGTGGGAAGGACGTCATTTTGGTGGACAGTGAGGAGGATGTCCCTGTGGTCGACAGTTAGGAGAACGTCAGTCTTGTGGAAAGTGGGAAGTACATACCTTTGTTGGACATTGGGGAGGATGTCCCTGTGGTGTGCAGTGGGGAGGATGTCCCTGTGGTGAACAGTGGGAAGGATGTCACTGTGCTGCACATTGGTGTGGACAACCTTGTAGTGGACAGAGGTAAGGACGTTTTTGTGGTACACATGGATGTCCCTGTGGTGGACAGTGGGTAAGATGTCCCTGTGGTGTTCATTTGGAAGGATGTCCCTGTGGAGGACAGTCAGAAGGACTGTGGTAGACAGTGGGGAGGACATCCCTGTGGTAGAAGATGGGGAACACCTCCCTGTGTTAAAGAGTGCACGGTACATCCCTGTGGTGAACGATGGGAAGGACATCACTCTGGTGGACAGTGGGGAGAAAGTCTCTGTGGTCGTGAATGGGAAAGATATCCCTCTAGTGGACATTCATGAGGATGTTTTGGTGGTGGACAGTTGAAAGGACGTCACTGTGTTGGACAGTGGAGAGGACCTTCCTGTGGCAGACAGTGGGAAGGAAGTCCCAGTGGTGGACAGAGGGGAGGATGTCCCTGTGGTGCTCAGTGGAGAGGAGCTCCCTGTAGTGGAAAATGGGAAAGACATCACTGTGTTGGACAGTGGGTTAGGATGTCCCTGTTGTGGACATGGGAAGGATGTCCTTGTGGTAGACAGTTTTGTGGATGTCCCTGTGTTGGAGAGAGGGAAGTAAGTCCCTTTGTTGGACAATAAGAAGGAGGTACCTGTGGTGGACAGTGGGAAGTATATCTCTTTGGTGGACACTCGGAAGGACATCCCTATTGTCGACAGTGGAAAGAACGTCCCTGTGGTGGACAGTGGAGAGGACGTCCCTGTTGTGTACAGGAGGATGTCCCTGTGGTACACTGTGGTGAGTACATCCCTGTTGTGCACAGGAGGATGAACCTGTGGTGCACATGGGGAAAGATGTCCCAGTGGTGAACAGTGCGAAGGATCTCACTGTGCTGGACATTGGTTTGGACGACCTTCTGGTGGACAGAAGTAAGGATGTCCTTGTGGTACACACGAGGACGTCCCTGTTGTGGACAGTGAGGAGGACCTCCCTCCGGTGAACAATGGGTAGGAAGTCCCTGTGGTGGACAGTGGGTAGGATGTCCCTGTTGGTAGACAGTTGGGAGGGCATTCCTGTGGTGGACAGTGGGAAGGACGTCACTGTGGTGGAGAGTGGGGAGGAAGACTCTGTGGTGGAGAGTGGAAAAGATATCCCTCTAGTGGAAAGAGATGAGGACATTTCTGTGGTGGACAGTTGAAAGGACGTCCCTTTGGTAAACACTGGTGAGGAGGTCTCTGTGGTGGAAAATGGGGGAGAACCTCAATCTGATGGCAGTGGGGAGGACGTCCCTGTGGTGGATAGTGGGGAGCATGTTCATTTGGTGAGCCGTGGGTAGAAGATCGTCCCTTTGGTGGACAGTGGGGAGGATGTTTCTTGGTGGACAGTGGGGAGGAACTCACTCTGGTGGACAGCAGAAAGGACGTAACTTTGCTGGACATTTGTGTGGATGACCTTGTGGTGGACAGAGGTAAGGACATTTTGGTGGTACACAGGAGGATGTCCCTGTGTTAGACAGTGAGGAGGACCTCCCTCTGATGAACAATAGGTAGAAAGTCCCTGTGGTGGACAGTGGGGAGGACATCTTTGTGGTAGAAAGTGATAAAAATGTCCCTTTTTTAAGCAGTGGAAAGGACATTCTTGTGGTGGAGAGTGGGAAGGACATCCCTGTGGCGGACAGTGGGAAGTATATCCCTGTGGTGGACAGCAGGGAGGAAGTCTCTGTGGTGGACAGTGGTGAAGGTATCTGTTTGGTGGACAGTGATGAGGACGTTTCTGTTGTGGACATTTGAAAGGATGTCATGGTGGTGGGCAGTGGAGAGGACATCCCTGTAGTAAAAATGGGAAGGACGTCACTGTGATGGACAGTGGTTAGGACATTCCTGTTGTGGACAATGGGAAGGATGTCTCTTTGATGGACAGTGAGGAGGAGGATCTTTTGGTGGACAGTTTTGCTGATGGCCCTGTGGTTGACAGAGGGAACTAAGTCCCTTTGTTGTACAGTGGGAAGGAGGTTTCTGTGGAGGACAGTGGGAAGTATGTCTCTTTGGTGAATACTCGAAAGCACGTCCCTTGGTGGACAGTGGAAAGGACATCCCTGTGGTGGACAGTGCGGAGGATGTCCCTGTTGTGGACAGTGGAAAGAATGTCCTTGTAGTGCACAATGGTGAGGACGTCCCTGTTGTGCACAGGAGGATGTCCCTGTGGTACACAGTGGGGAGGATGTCCCTGTAGAGAACTGTGTGAAGGAGGTCACTGTGCTGGACATTGTTTTGGACGACCTTGTGGTGGACGAATGTAAGGATGTCCTTGTGGTACACAGGAGGACGTCCCTGTGATGGACAGTGGGGAGGAACTCTTTATGGTGGACAGTGGGAAGGATGTCCCTCTGGAGGACAGCGGGGAGGACACCCCTGTGGTGAAGAGTGGGAAGAACATCCCTCTTGTGGACAGTTGGGAGGATGTCCCTGTGATTGACAGTGGGAAGGACATCACCTTGGTGGACAGTGGGAAGGGCATACCTGTGGTGGACACTGGGCAGGATGTCTCTGTGGTGGACAGTTTGGAGGACATCCCTGTGGCTGAGAGTGGGAAAGATGTCCCTTTGGTGGACAGTGGAAAGGACATCTGTTTGATGGAAAGTGGGGGAGGACCTCTCTGGGGTGGACAGTGGGAAAAATGTCCCTGTTGTGGACAGTGGAAAGTATGTTCCTGTCATCTACAGTCATGAGGATGTCCATTTTGTACACAGAAGGATGTCCCTGTGGTTCACAGTGGGAAGGATGTCCATGGGGTGAACAGTGGGAAGGACATCACTGTGCTGGACATTGGTGAGGACGAACCTGTGGTGGACAGTGAGGAAGATGTCCCTGTGGAGGACAGTAGTGACAATGTCCCTGTTGTGGACAGTGGTGAGGACATTTCTGTGGTGCACTGGAGAACATCCCTTTGGTGGACTCTGGGATGTATTTCCCAGTAGTGGAGAGTGCTTAGGACATCTCTTCAGTGGGTGGTGGTGAGGACGTCCCCTGGTGTGCACAACAGGATGTTCCTGTATTGCACATCGGTAAGGATGTCTCTGTTTTGCACAGGAGGATGTCCCTGTGGTGCACAGTGGGGAAGATGTCCCTGTGGGGAAAAGTGGAAAGGACGTCACTTTGGTGGGACAGTGGCTGAGGATGTTTTTGTGGTGGACAGTGGAAAGAATGTCCCTGTGGTCGGCAGTGGAGAAGACCTTCCTGTGGAGGACAGTGGGAAGGAAGTCCCAGTAGTGGACATTGGGAAGGACTTCCCTTTGCTGGAAAGAGGAAAGGACGTCCTTGTAATGGACAGTGGGGAGGATGTCCCTGTGGTGGACAGTGCTAAGGACATCCCTGTGGTTGACAGCAGGGAGGACTTCTCTGTGGTGTACAGTGGCAAAAAGTCCCTGTGGTGGACAGCGGGGAAGAAGTCTCTGTGGTGGACAGTGGGAAAGACATAATTTTGGTGGACAATGCTGAGGATGTTTCTGTGGTGGACAGTGGAAAGAACGTCCCTCTGGTCGACCGTGGAGAGAACCTTCCTGTGGTGGACAGTGGGAAGGAAGTCCCAGTGGTGGACAGTGGGAAGTGGACTTCACTTTGGTGGACAGTGCTTAGGATGTCCTTGTTGTGGATAGTGGTAAAGACATCACTGTGTTGGATAGTGGGAAGCATGTCCCTGTGGTGGACAGTGGAAAAACATCCCTGTTTTGAACAGTGGGAAGGACATACCTGTGGTGGACTTTGGGGAGGACCTCCCTGTGGTTGACTGTGGGTAGGACATTCCTGTGGTGGACAGTGTGTAGTACCTCTCTGTGGGGGACATGGTAACGACATCCCTGTTGAGGACAGTGAGGAGGATGTCTCTGTTTTGGACAGGGTGAAGGACTTCCCTGTCGTGGAGAGTGGAAATTATGTCCCTGTGGTGGACAGTTGAGAGCACGTCCCTGTGGTGGACAGTGGAGAGGACCTCCCTGTAGTGGACAGTGGGAAGGACGTCACTGTAGCAGACAGTAGTTAGGACATCCCTGTTGTGGACAGTGGGAAGGACACCTCTGTGATGGACAGTGGGGAGGATGTCCTTGTGTTGGACAGTTTGGAGGATGTTTCTGTGGTGGACAGAGGGAAGAACATCCCTTTGTTGGACAATGGGAAGGAGGTCCGTGTGGTGGAGAGTGGGAAGTAGTTCTATCTGTGGACAGTCAGAAAGATGTCCCTATGTTGGACAGTGGAAAGGATGTCACTGTGGTGGACAGTGGTGAGGACATCCCTGTGGTGGACTGTGGGGAGAACCTCCCAGTGGGTCACAGTGGGAAGGACGTCCTTGTGGTGGACAGTGGGAAGGATGTCCCTTCAGTGGACTGTGGAAAGGACGTCCTTTTGGTAAACAGTGGAGAGGACGTCCCTGTGTTGGACAGTGGGGACGACCTCCCTGTGGTTGACAGTTGGTAGGACATTTCTTTGGTGGACAGTGGGGAGAATGTCCCTGTTTTGGACAGTGGAGAAGACATTTCTGTGGTGGACAGTGGGAATGACATCCCTGTGGTGGAGAGCGGGGAATATATCTCTGTGGAGGACAGTGGGAAAGATGTCCCTGTGGTGGACAGTGATGATAGGTTTCTTTGGTTGACAGGAAAAAATTTTCCTTGTGGTGGAAGGATGAGAGGACCTTCCTGTGGTGGAGAGTGGGAAGGACATCCCAGTAGTGAACAGCAGGGAGGACCTCACTGTGGTGTACAGTTGGGAGGATGTCCCTGTAGTGGACAGTGGTGTGGATGTTCCTGTTGTTCACAGAATGATGTTCTTGTGGTTCAGAATGGTGTGGACATCCCTGTTGTGCACAGGAGGATGTCCCTGTGGTGCACAGTGGGGAGGATGTCCTTGTGGTCAAGATTGGGTAGGATGTCACTGTGCTGGACATTCTTGAGGACAACACTGTAGTGAACAGTGGGGCAGACATTTCTGTGGTGGATAGTGGGTAGGATATCCCTGTGGTGGACAGTAGAGATGACCTCCCTCTGGTAAACACTGTGGAGGACGTCCCTGTGGTGGACAGTGTGGAGGACATCCTTGTGGTAGACAGTGGGGAGCAACTCTCTCTCCTGGACAGTGGGAAGGACATATCTATGGTGGACAGTGGGAAGGATGTTTCTGTGGTGGACACTTGGAAGGACGTCTCTGTGGTGGACAGTGGGGAGGAAGTTTCTATGGTGTACAGTGGGAAGGATGTCAGTGTGGTGGAAAGCAGGTAGGACATCTTTGTAATGGACAGTGGGAAGGTCGTTCCTGTGGTGGACAGTGGGGAGGACGTTTCTGTTGGGGACAGTGGGAAGGACGCCCCTGTTGTGGACAGTGAAGAAGATGTCCCTGTGGTGTACAGATGGGAGAACATCCCTGTGGTGAACAGTGGGAAGAACATCCCTTTGGTGGACAGTGGAAAGGACCTCCCTGTGATGGACAGTGGGGAGGACATCACTGTTTTTGAGAGTGTGAGGACATTACAATTTTGGACAGTTGGGATGATGTTTCTGTGGTGGACAGTTTGAAGGACGTCCCTGTGGTGGACAGTGAGGAGGACCTCTATGTTGTGGACAGTGGGAAAGACATCCCTGTGGTGGACAGTGATTAGGACGTTTCTGTGTTGGACAGTGGAAAGGACGTCCCTGTGGTGTACACTGGAGAGGACCTTTCTGTGGTAGACATTGAAAAGGACGTCCGTCCCGGTGGTTGACAGTGGAAAAGACATCCCTGTTGTGGACAGTAGGAAGGGCATCCCTGTGGTGGACAATGGGAAGCATGTCCCTTTGGTGGATAATTTGGAGGATATGCCTGTGGTGGACAGTGCGAAGGATGTCCCTGTGGTGGACAGTGCAGACGATGTTCCTGTGGTGGAGAGTTGGAAGGACACTCCATGTTGTATACAGTGGGAAGGACAACCCTTTGTTGGACAGTGTGAAAGATGTCCATTTGGTGGACTGTTGGGAGGACATCCCTGTGGCAGACAGTTCAAGGGACATCCATGTGGTGGACAGTGATGAGGATGTCCCTGTGGTCAACAGTTGGGAGGACTTCCCTGTGGTGAACATTGGGAAGCACATCCCCGTGGTGGACAGTAGGAAGGATGTCAATGTGCTGGACAGTGGGGAGGGTGTATTTGTGGTGGACCGTTAAGAGGATATCCCTCTGGTGGACAGTGGGAAGGATTTCCCTTTGGTAAACAGTGGGGAAGATGTACCTGTGTTGGACAGTGAAGAGGATGTCTCTGTGGTGGACATTAAGATGATGTCCATGTGGTGGACAGTTGGAAGGATATCTCTTTGTTGGACAGTGGGGAAGACTTCCCTGTGGTGGACAGTGGGGAGGAACTCCCTCTGGTGGACTGTGGGGAAGATGTTCCTGTGGTGGACACTGGGAAGGAGGTACCGGTGGAGGACAGGGGGAAGGACTTTTTTGGTAGACAGTGGGGAAGATGTCACTGTGGTGGACAGTGAGGAGGAATTTTCTCTGGTGGACAGTTGGGAGTACGTATCTGTGGTGGATTGTGGAGAGGAAGTTTCTGTGTTGGACAGTGGGAAGGAGAAGAAGTTTCTCTGGTGGACAGTGGGGAGAACGTTTTGGTGGTGTACAGTGGGGAAGATATCCCTGTGGTAAACAGTTGAGAGAACGTCCCTGTGGAGGATACTGGGAAGGAGGTCCCTTTGGTGGACTGTGGGAAGGACATCACTGTGATGGACAGTGGGGAGGTAATCACAGTTTTAGACAGTGATGAGGATGTTTCTGTGGTCTACAGTGGAAAGGACATCCCTGTGGTGTACAGTGGGGAGGACTTTCCTGTGGTGGACATTGGGAAGGAATTCCCAGTAGTGTACAGTGGGAAGCACATCCCTGTGGTGGACAGTGGAGAGTATGTCCCTTTTCGGGACAGTTGGAAGAACACATCCTGTCGTGGACAGTGGAAAGGACATCCCTTTGTTGGACAGTGGGAAGGAAGTCCCTGTGGTGGACAGTGGGTAGGAACTTCCTCTGGTGGACAGAGGGGAAGATGTCCCTGTGGTGGACAGTGGGTAGGACGTTTCTGTGGTGGACAGTGGGAAGGATGTCTCTGTGGTGGACTGTGGGGAGGATGTCCCTTTGGTTGACAGTCAGATGGACATCCCTGTGGTGGACAGTGGGAAAGACATTCCTTTGTTGGACAGTGGGGAGGACGTCCATGTTTTGGACAGTGCAGAGGACCTCCATGTGTTGGACAGTGTGTAGGTCCTGCCTGTGGTGGACATTGTGTAGCACCTCTGTGTGGTGGACAGTGGGACGGATGTCCCTGTGGTTGACAGTGGAGAGGACGTCCCTGTTGTTGACAGTGGGAAGGAAATCCCTGTGGTGGAGAGTGGGGAAGATGTGCCTCTACTGGCCAGTTGGGAGGATGTCCCTGTGGTGGAGAGTGGGAAAAACATCCCTTTGGCAAACTGTGGGAACTATGTCAGTGTGATGGACGGTGCAGAAGATGTTTTTGTGGTGGACAGTTTAGAGGACCTCCCTGTGGTGAATAGTGGGAAAGACGTCCCTTTGGTGGACTGTGGGAAGGACGTCCCTGTGGCAAACAGTTCAAGAGAAGTCCCTGTGGTGGACAGTGATGAGGATGTTCCTGTGGTCGACAGTGGGAAGGATGTCACTGTGCTGGACATTGGGAAGCACATCCCTGTGGCGGAGAGTGGGAAGGACATCGCTTTGGTAAACTGTGGGGAAGATGTACCTGTGTTGGACAGTGGGGAGGATATCCCTGTTGTGTACAGTGGGAAGGACATCCCTGTGGTGGACAGTCAGGAGGAACTCTATCTGTTGGACAATGGGAAAGATGTCCCTGTGGTGTACAGTGGGAAGGACGTCCCTGTTTTGGACAGTGGGGAGGATGTCCCTGTGGTGGATATTAAGATGATGTCCAGGTGGTGGACAGTGGGAAGGGAATCTCTTTGTTGGACAGTGGGGAAGACGTCCCTTTGGTGAACATTGGGGAGGAGGTACATGTGGAGGACAGGGGGAAGGATGTT
This sequence comes from Arvicanthis niloticus, assembly GCF_011762505.2. Classification (NCBI taxonomy): domain Eukaryota; kingdom Metazoa; phylum Chordata; class Mammalia; order Rodentia; family Muridae; genus Arvicanthis; species Arvicanthis niloticus. The sequence goes on from NC_047663.1 coordinate 108,536,349, forward strand.
TTTGTGGTAGACAGTGGGAAAGATGTCACTGTGGTGGACAGTGAGGAGAAACTTTCACTGGTGGACAGTGGGGAGTACGTACCTGTGGTGGACTGTGGGGAGGATATTTCTGTTTTGGACAGCGGGAAGGACACCTCTGTGGTGGACAGTTGGGGGAACGTCCCTGTGGAGGACAGTGGTAAGGAGGTCGCTTTGTTGGACTGTGGGAAGGACATCCCTGTGATGAACAGTGGGGAGGTCATCACAGTTTTAGATAGTGGGGAGGATGTTTTTGTGGTGGACAGTTTGATGAACATCCCTGTGGTGCAGAGCAGGAAGGAACTCTCTGTGGTGGACAGTGGGAAGATGTCACTGTGGTGTACAGGGATGAGGATGTTTCTGTGGTGGACAGTGGAAAGGACGTCCCTGTGATGTACAGTGGGGAGGACTTTCCTGTGGTGGACATTGGGAAGGAAATACCGGTAGTGGACAGCGGGAAGCACATCACTGTGGTGGACAGTGGAGAGGATGTCCCTGTGATGGACAGTTGGGAGGACATCCCTCTGTTTGACAGTGGAAAGCACATCTCTGTGGTGGACAGTGGAGAGGATGTCCCTGTTGGGGAGAGTTGGAAGGACACTCCTTGTTGTGGACAGTGGAAAGGACGTCCCTTTGGTAAACAGTGGGTAGGACGTTTCTGTGGTGGACAGTGGAAAGGATGTCTGTGGTGGACAGTTTGGAGGATGTCCCTGTGTTGGACAGTTGGAAGGAGGTCCCTGTTGTGGACACTTGGAAGCACATCCCTTTGGTGGACAGTGGGAAGTATGTCCCTCTGATGGACAGTGGGGAGGACGTCCCTGTGTTGGACAGTGCGGAGTACCTCTATGTGTTGGACATTGGGTAGGGCCTGCCTGTGCTGGGCAGTGTGTAGGACCTCTGTGTGGTAGACAGTGGGAAGGACTCCCCACTGGTTGACAGTGGAGAGGACGTCCCTGTTGTGGACAGTGGAAAAAACATCCCTATGGTGGAGAGTGGGGAGGATTTCCCTATAATGGCCAGTTGGGAGGATGTCTTTGTGGTGGACAGTGGGAAGGACATCCCTTTGGTAAATTGTGGGAATGATATCCCTGTGATGGGCAGTGCAGAGGATGTTTTTGTGGTGGGCAGTTTAGAGAACCTCCATGTGGAGAATAGTGGGAATGATGTCCCTTTGCTGGACAGCAAGGAGGACATCCCTGTGGTGGACAGTGAAAAGGATGTCCTTGGCATGCACAGTGGTGAGGACGTCCCTGTTGTGCACAGGAGGACGTCACTGAGGTAAAGAGTGGTGAGGATGTCCCTGTGGTGCCCATTGGGGAGGATGTCACTGTGGTGAACAGTGGGAAGGATGTCACTGTGCTGGACATTGGTAAGGACGACGCTGTGTTGGACAGTGTAGAGGAACACCCTGTGGTGGACAGTTGAGAGGACATCACTGTGGTGGACAGTGGGGAGGATGTCCATATGGTGGTCAGGGGAAAGGATGTCCCTATGGTAGACAGTGTGGAAGATGTCACTGTGGTGGACAGTGGAGAGGAATTCCCTCTGGTGGACAGTAGGGAGGATGTATATGTGGTGGACAGTGGGGAGGACGTTTCTGTGGTGGACAGTAGGAAGGATGTCTTTGTGTTGAAGAGCGGGAAGGACCGCTCTGTGATGGACAGTGGGAAGGTTGTTTCTGTGGTGGAAAGTGGGGAGGACGTCTCTCTTGGGGACAGCGGGAAGGACGTCACTTTGGTGGACAGTGGGGAAGATGTCTCTTTGGTGGACAGTGAGAAGGACGTCCCTGTGATGTACAGTGGGGAGGACCTTTCTGTGGTGGACCATTTCAAGGACGTCACTGCGGGGGACAGCAGGGAGGACCTCACTGTGGTGGACAGTGGGAAAGACGTCCCTGTGGTGGACAGTGATGGGGATGTTTCTGTGGTGGATAGTGGAAAGTACAGTTGAGAGGACATCTCTGTTGTGGACAGTTGGAAGGATGTCCCTGTTTTTGATGGTAGGGGGATGTCCCATTGTTGGACAATTTGGAAGATATGCCTCTGTTGGAGAGTGGGGAGGAATTCCCTGTGGTGGACAGAAAGTGGGACCTCCCTGTGGTGTACAGTGGGTAGGACATCTGTGTGGTAGACAGTGGGAAGGACATCCCAGTGGTGGACAGTGGCGAGGACACAGTTGTGAAGACATCCCTGTTGTGCGCTGGAAGATGTCCCTGTGGTGCACTGTGGGGAGGATGTCTCTATGGTGAACAGTGGGAAAAACATCACAATGCTGGACATTGGGGAGGATGACCCTGTGGTAGACAGAAGTAAGAACATCCATCTGGTACACAGGAGGATGTCCCTGTTGTGAACAGTGGGGAAAATATCCCTGTGGTGAACAGTGGGGTGGACGTCTCTGTGGTGGATGGTGGGAAGAATGTACCCATTGTAAACAGTGGATAGGATATCCCTGTGGTGGACAGCAGGAAGAAATCCCTGTGGTGGACAGTGGGACAAACATTACTGTGGTAGACAGTGGAGAGGACATCCCTGTGGTGGACAGTGGGGAGGATGTCCCTGTGGTGGAGAGTGGAAGGGATGTCCCTGTGGTGGGAAGTTAAGATGATGCCCATGTTGTGGACAGTGGAAAGGATGTCCCTGTGGTGGACAATGGGGAGGATGTCCCTGTGGTGGACAGTAAGAATGATGTTTCTGTGGTGGACAGTGGGAAGGACGTCCCTGTGCTGGACAGCGGGAAGAATGTTACTGTTGTGGACTGTAGGGAGGATGTCACTGTAGTGGACAGTGGGAAGGATGTCTTTGTGGAGGACAGAGAAGTGGATGTGGTGGACAGAGTGGAGGATGTCACTGTGGTGGAAAGTGGAGAGGATGTCCCTGTCGTGGACAGTGGGGAGGATGATCTTGTGGTGGAAATTTAAAAGTTCATCCATATGTTGGACTTTGAAAAGGACATCATTGTGGTGAACGGTGGAGAGGACCTGTCTGTGGTGGACAGTGGGAAGGTTGTCCCTTTGGTAGACAGTGGGGAGGACATCCCTGTTGTAGACAGTGGGAAGGAAGTTCCTTTGTTGGAAAGTGGGAATGGTGTTTTTGTGGTGTCCCTGTGGCGGACATTGGGAAGGATGTCCCTTTGTTAGACAGTGAAAAGGACATCCCTGTGGTGGAAGGTGGGGTTGACCTCCCTGTTGTGGACAGTGGAGAAGATGTCTCTGTGGTAGACAGTATGAAGAATGTTTCTGTGGGGAACAGCAAGGAGCAAGTCTGTTTTGGACAGTGGGGAAAACATCCCTGTGGTGGACAGTGATAAGGACGTCTCTGTCGTGGACAGTGTAAAGGATGTCCCTGTGGTCAACAGTGGAGAGAACCTTTCTGTGGTGGTCAGTGGAAAGGAAATCACAGTGTTGGACAGTGGGGAGGACATCCCTGTGGTGGACTGTGGGGAGGATGTCCCTGTGGAGAACTGTGGGAAGGACATCTCTGTTGTGGGATAGGGAGAGGATATCCCTGTGGTGGACAGTCGGCAGGATGTCCCTGTGGTAAACAGTGGAGAGAACCTCACTTTGGAGGACAGTGGGAAGGGCGTCCCTGTGGTGGACAGTGGGAAAAATGTTCCTTTGGTGGACAGTGGGGAGGACATCACTGTGGTGGAAGGTAGGGTGGACCGCACTGTTGTGGACAGTGGGGAAAACATCTCTGTGGTGTACAGTATGAAGGATGTCCCTGTGGTGGACAGCGGGGAGCAAGTCTCAGTTGTGGACAGTGGGAAAGATATCCCTGTGGTGGACAGTGATGAGGACGTTTCTGTGGTAAACAGTGGAAAGCACGTCCCAGTGGTCAAGAGTGGAGAGAACCTTCCTGTGGCGAAAAATGGGAAGGAAGTCCCAGTGTTGGACAGTGGGGAGGACGTTTTTGTGATGGATTGTGGGGAGGATGTCCCTGTGGTGGGCAGTTGGGAGGACGTCCCTGTGGTGGACATTGGGGAGGAAATCCCTTTGTTGGACAGTGGAAAGAATGTCCCTGTTGTGGTCAGAGGGGAGGATGTCCCTGTGGTCGAAGTTGAAGAGGAACTCTCTGTAATGGACAGTGAGGAGAACGTCCCTGTGGAGGACAATGGGAAAAACATCACTGTGGTGGAGAAAGGGAAAGAAGTCTCTGTGGGGGACAGTGGGAAAGACATCTCTGTGGATGACACTGATGAGGACGATTCTCTGGAGGACAGTGGAAAGAACATCCCTGTGATCGACAGTGGAGAGGACCTTCCTGTGTTGGACAGTGGTTAGGACGTCCCTTTTGTGGACAGTGGGAAAAATATCCTTTTGGAAGACAGTGGAGAAGATGTCCCTGTGGTTGACAGTTTGGCGGATATCCCTGTGGTGGACAGTGGGAAGGACGTCTCTTTGGTGTACAGTGAGAAGTATGTCCCTGTGGTAAACAATTGGAAAGATGTCACTTTGGTAGACAGTGGGAAGGACATCCCTATTGTGGACAATGGAAAAAACATCCCTGTTTTGGACAGTTGGGAGGATGTCCCTGTGGTGAACTCATGGGGAGGAACTCCCTGTGGTTGACAGTGGGTTGGATGTTCCTGTGGTGGACAGTGGGTAGGACGTCTCTGTGGTGGACATTGGGAAGGACATCTCTGTTGTGGACAGTGGGGAGGATGTCCCTATTGTGGACAGTGTGAAGGACTTCCCTGTGATGGACAGTGGGAAGGATGTCCATGTGGTGGACAGTTGGAGAGGACATTTCTGTGGTGGACAATGGGAAGGACATCCCTGTTGTGGAGAGTGGGATGGACAGCTCAGTTTTGGACAGTGGGTAGGAGGTTTCTGTGTTTGCCAGTTGAAAGTATGTCCCTGTGGTGGTCATTGGGAAGCATGTCCCTGTAGTGGAGAGTAGGGAAAATGTCCCTGTAGTGGACAGTGGGAAGGACATCAATTTAGTGGACAGTAGGAAAAATGTCTATATGGTAGACAGAGGTGAGGAGGTCCCTGATTTGGAAAGTGGAGAGGATGACCCTGTGCTGGACAGTAAAGAGGAGGTTTCTGTGGTGTACAATGGGTAGGACCACATTGTGCTGGACAGTGGGTATGATGTTCATGTGTTGAACAGTTGGGAGGAGATCCCTGTGGTGGGCAATGAGTAGGACGTCCCTGTGGTGGACAGCATGGAAGACATTTCTGGTGGAAAGTGGAAATGACATCACTGTGGTGGACAACGGAGAGGAACTCTTTTTGGTAGACAGTGGGAAGAACGTCCCTGTGGTGGACAGCGGTGAGGACCTCCCTGCAATGGATAGTTGAAAAGACATTTCTATGGTGGACAATGGGCAGGATGTCAATATTTTGGACAGTGGGAAGGATGTTCCTGTGGTGGACATTGGTCATTACCTATTTGTGTTGGACAGTGGGAAAGACATCCCTGTTGGGGACATTTGGGAGGAAGTCCCTTTGGCGGACAGTTTGAAAGACATTTTTTTGGTGGACAGTGGGGAGGACGTTTCTGTGGTGGATAGTAAGAAGGACATTTCTGTGGTGGATTGCAGAGACGACCTCTCTGTGGTGTACAGTGTGAAGGACATCTTTGTTGTGCACTGGAGGATGTCCCTGTGGTGCACAGTTATGAAGACATTTCTGTTGTGTACTGGAGGATGTCCCTGTGGTGCACAATGGGAAGGATGTCCCTATGCTGAACAGTAAGAAGGATATCACAATGCTCTACATTGGGAGGATGACCCTGTGATGAACAGGGGTAAGGGCATGCTTCTGGTACACAGGAGAAAGTCGCTATCATGGACAGTGGAAAAAACATCTCTGCGGTAGCCAGTGGGGTGGACATTTCTGTGGTGGATGGTGGGAAGAATGTACCCATGTTGGACAGTGGATAGTATGCCCCTGTGGTAGACAGTGGGGTGAATGTCACTGTGGTGAACAGTGGAGAGGACATCTCTGTGGTGGACAGTGGGGAGGACGTCCCTGTGGTGGACCTTGGAAAGGATGTTCCTGTGGTGGACAGTGGGAAAGACGTCCCTGTTATGAAGAGTGAGGAGGACATCCCTGTTTTGGACAGTGGGGAGGACATTTCTGTGGTGGACAGTTTGAAGTACCTCCCTCTAGTGGACAGCGTGGAGTACCTCTCAGTGGTATAAGGTGGAAAAGACATCGCTGTGGTGAACAGTGATGAGGAAATTTCTCTGGTGGACAGTGGAAAGGACATCCATGTGGTGTACAGTGAAGTGGACACTCCTGTGATGGACATTGGAAAGGATGTCCCTGTGGTAGACACTGGGGAGGATGTCCCTGTGGTGGACAGTGAGGAGGATGTCCCTGTGGTGGACAGTAGGAAGAATGTCCCTATTGTGGACAGTTAGAAGGACACTGCTTCTCATGGACAGTGGAAAACATGTACTTTTGGTGGACAGTGGGAAGGAAGTCGCTGTTGTGGACATTGGGGAGGACGTCCTTGTGGTGGACAGCCAGAAGGACATCAATGTGGTGGACAGTGGGGAGGATATCCCTGTGATGGACAGTTGGGAGTATGTCCTTGTTTTATACAGTGGGAAGGAGTCCTTGTGGTGTAGAGTGTAGAGGATGATTCTGTGATGGACAGTGGTGTGGACCACCTTGTGGTGGACAGTGGGATGGACGTCCCTTTGGTGGACAGTGAGAAAAATGTCTCTGTGGTGAACAGTTGGGATGATGTTTCTGTGGTGGACAGTGGGAAGGACCTCTCTGTGGTGGCCACATTTTAGGACTTCCCTGTTGTGGAAGGTGGGAAGGACATCCATTTTTTGAACAGTGGGTAGGATGTCCCTTTGGTGGACAGTAGGAAATACTTCCCTGTAGTAAACAGTGGGAAGGACTGTCTCTCTGGTGGACTGTCCTCTCTGTAATGGACAGTGGATAGGACATTTCACTGGTGGACAGTGTGTAGGACCTTTCTGTGGTGGATAATGGGAAAGACATCACTCTGGTGGACAGTGGGTAGGACGTTTCTGTGGTGGACAGTAAAAATGACATCCCTCTGGTGGGCAGTAAGAAGGATGTCCCTGTTGTGGACAGTGAAAAGAATGTCCATGTGTTTCACAGTGGTGAGGATGTCCCTTTTCTGCACAGAAGGATGCCCCTGTGGTGCACAGTAGGGAGGTTGTTTCTGTGGTGAACAGTGGGAAGGACGTCCCTTGGTTGACAGTGGGGAGGACATCCCTGTTTTGGACAGTGGGAAGGATGTTTCTGTGGTGGACAGTAAAAATGACATCCTTGTGGTGGACAGTCAGGAGGTCCTTACTGTGGTGGGTAGTGGGAAGGATGTCCCTGTTGTGGACAGTGCAAAGGATATCCCTTTGGTCAACAGTGGTGAGGACATCCCTTTTGAAAACAGAAGGATGCCCCTGTGGTACACAGTGTGGAGGTTGTACCTGTGATGGACAGTGGGGTGTATGTCTCTGTTGTGGACAGGAGAAAGGACATCTGTGTGCTGGAAGGTGGGGAGGACCTTTCTGTGGTAGACAGTGGGTAGGATATCCCTGTAGTATACAGTGGGAAGGATGTCCCGGTTGTGGACAGTGAAAAAGACATCCCTCTGATGGATAGTGATGAGGACATTTTTGTGGAGGGCAGTTGAAAGAACATCCCTGTGGTGGACAATGGAGAGGACATTCCTATGGTGGTCAGTGGAAACTAAGTTCCATTAGTGGAGAGTGGGGAGGACATCCCTGTTGTGGACAGTGGAGAGGACCTCCCTGTGGTGGACAGTGGGAAGGATGTCACTGTGGTGTACAGTGGTTAGAACATCGCTGTTGTGGATATTAGAAGGACATCCCTGTGGTGGACATTGTGGAGGATGTCTTTGTGAAGACAGTTTGGTGGATGTCTCTGTGGTGGACAGTGGGATGGATGTCCCTTTTTTGGACAATGGGAAGGATGTCCCTGTGGTGGACAGCAGTAAGTACATCTCTTTACTTGACAGTAAAAAGGATGTCCCTATGGTGGACAGTGGCGAGGACGTCCCTCTGATGGACTGTGGAGAGGACTTTCTTGTGGTTGACAGTGCGTAGAATGTCCTTGTGATCGAGAGTGGGTAGGACCTATTTGTGGTGGACAGTGGGAAAGACGTCCCTGTGGTGGATAATCTGAAGGAACTCTCTGTGGTGGACAGTGGGGAGGATGTCCCTGTGGTACACAGTTGCAAGGATGTCCATGTGGTGGACAGTGGGAAGGATGTTCCTTTGGTGGACAGTGGGAAGGACTTCTGTGTTGTGGAAAGGTGATAGGATGTGCCTGTGGTGGACAGTGGGGAGGACATCTCTCTTTTGGACAGTGGGGAAGATGTTTCTGTGGCAAACAGTGGGAAGGCATCCCTGTGTTGGAGAGCGAGGAAGATCTCTCTTTGGAGGACATTGGGAAATACTTCCCTGTGGTAGACAGTGGTGAGATGTTTCTGTGATGGACAGTAAAAAGGACGTCCCTGTGCTAGACAGTAGAGATGACCTTCATGTGTTAGACAGTGGGAAGGACGTCTCTGTGGTGCACAGTGGAAAGAATGTGCCTGTGCTGAACAGTTGAAAGGATGTCCCTTTGGTGGACAGTGGGAAGGATGTGTTTTTGGTGGACAATGGAGAGGACATTTCTGTGGTGGACAGTTGGGAGGACCTCCCTGTGGTAGACAGTGTGGAGAAAGTCCCTGTGGTGGACAGAGGGGAGGACATCTCTTTTTCGGACAGTGGGGAGGACATTTCTGTGGTGACTGTGGGATGGATGTCTCTGTGGTGGAGAGCAAGGAGAATCTCTCTTTTGAGGACAGTAAGAAGCATGTCCCTGTGGTAAACTGTAGAGAGGACTTTCCTGTGGTGGAAAGTGGGAAGGATGTCTCTGTGTTGGACAGTGTAAAGGACGGCCCAGTGGTGGACAGTGGAGAGGACCTCCCTATGGTGGACAGTGGGAAGAATATCCCTGTGGTCAACAGCAGGGAGGACCTCTCTGTGATGGACAGTGGAAAGGAGGTCCCTGTGGGGGGCAGTGGAAAGGATGTCCCTGTATTGCACTGTTTTGAGGACATCCCTGTTGTACACAAGAGGATGTCCCTGTGGTCACAGTGGTGAGGATATCTCTGATGTTCACAGGAGGATGTCCCTGTGGTCCACAGTGGGGTGGATGTAGCTGTGGTCAACAGTGGGAAGGACATCACTGTGCTGGCCATTGGTGTGGATGACATTGTGGTGGACAGAGGTAAGGACGTCTGTGTGGTACACAGGAGGACATTCCTGTGGTGGACAGTGAGGAGGACCTCTCTCTGGTGAACAATGGGTAGGAAGTCCCTGTGGTGGACAGTGTATAGTATGTCCCCTTGGTGGACACTGGGAAGGACGTCCCTGCTGTGGACAGTGGGAAGGATGACCCTGTGGTGGACAGAGGTGAGGAGGTCCTCATGGTGGACAGTGGAGAGGATATTTCTATGGTGGACAGTAGGGAGGATGCCCTTTTGTGGACAGTAGTGATGATGTTTCTGTGTGGAGAGTGGTGTGGACATTTCTGTGGTGCACAGAAGAACATCCCTTTGGTGGACCTTGGGAAGTATGTCCCTGTAGTGGAGAATGTGTAAGACATCTCTGGGGTGAGCAGTGGTGAGGATGCCCCTTGTGTGCACAGGAGGATGTCCCTGTGGTGAACAGTGGGTAGGAACTTTCTGTGGTAGACAGTGGGAAGGACATCCTTGTTTTGGACAGTGGGAATGACATCCCTGTGGTGAATAGTAAGGAGGTTGTTTCTGTGTTGGACAGTAAAAAGGATGTCCCTGAAATGAACAGTAGGGAGGACATTTCTGTGCTGGACAGTGTAAAGGACTTCCCTGTGGTGGGCAGTGGGAAAAATGTCCCTGTGGTAGACAGTGGAAAGGATGTTCCTGTTGTAAAATAAGGATGTCCCAGAGGTGTACAATGGGGAGGATGTCCCTGTGGTTTACAGTGAGAAGGATATCACTGTACAGGACATTGGTGAGGACACCCCTGTGGTGAACAGTTAGGAGGACGTACCTGTGGTGGACAGTGAGGAGGAAGTCCCTGTGGTGAACAGGGGGGAGGATGTCCCTGTTGTGAACAGTGGGAAGGATATCCCTATGGCGGACAGTGATGAGGACTTTTTGGTGGACAGTTGAAAGGACGTCTCTTTGGTGGACAGTGGAGAGGACCTTTCTGTGGTGGACAGTAGTAAGGAAGTGCCAGTGGTGAACAGTGGGGAGGATGTCCCTGTGGTGGACAGTAGAGAGTACTTCCCTGTGGTGGACAGTGGGAAGGATGTCACTGTGGTGAACTGTGCTTAGCACATCCCTGTTGTGGACAGTGAGAAGGAAGTCCCTGTGGTGGACAGTGGGGAGGATGTCCTTGTGGTGAACAGTTTGGTAGTTTTCCCTGTGGTGGACAGAGGGAAGGACGTCCCTTTGTTGGACAATGGGAAGGAGGTCCCTTTGGTGGACAGTGGGAAGTATGTCTCTTGGGTGGACAGTTGGAAGGACGTCCCTTTAGTACAGTTGAAAGGACATAACTGTTGTGGACAGTGGTGATGAAGTCCCTGTAGTAGACTATGAGGAGCACCTCCCTATGGTTGACAGTTCATCAGACATCCTTATGGTTTACAGTGGGTAGGACCTCTCTGTGGTGGACAATAGGAAAAACATCCCTGTGGTGGACAGTAGGAAAAACAACACTGTGGTGGACAGTGTTTAGGATGTCCCTTTTGTGGACAGTGGGAAGGACGTCCCTGTCATGGACAGTGGAAAGGATATTCCTGTGCTGGACATTTTGGTAGATATCCTTGTGGTGGACAGTGTGAAGGATTCCCTTTTGTGGACAGTGGGAAGGACCTCCCTGTGGTGGGCAGTGGAAAAGACGTCACTTTGGTGAAAAGTGGGAAGGATGTCTCTATGGTGGACAGTGGGGATGTCCCTGTTGTGAACAGTTGGGAGGATGTACCTGTGATGGACAGTGGGAAGGAAGTCACATTGGTGGAGAGTGGGAAGGGCTTCCCTGTTATGAACAGTGGGAAGCACATCCCTTTAGTACAGTGGAAAGGACATAACTGTTGTGGACATTGGTGATGATGTCCCTGTAGTGAACTATGGGGAGCACCTCCCTATGGTCGACAGTTTGTAGGACATCCCTGTGGTGGACAGTGGATAGGACCTTTTATGGTGAACAGTAGAAAAAAGGTCCCTGTGGTGGACAGTAGGAAAAACATCACTGTGGTAGACAGTGTTTAGGATGTTCCTTTTGTGGACAGTGGGAAGGACGTCTCTGTCGTGGACAGTGGAAAGGATGTTCCTGTGCTGGACATTTTGGTGGATATCCTTGTGGTGGACAGTGTGAAGGATTCCCTTTGGTGGACAGTGGGTAGGACCTCCCTGTGGTGAACAGTGGGAAGAATGTCACTTTGGTGAAAAGTGGGAAGGATGTCTCTATGGTGGACAATGGGGATGTCCCTGTTGTGAACAATTGGGAGGACGTACCTGTGGTGGACAGTGGGAAGGAAGTCACATGGGCGGAGAGTGGGAAGGGCTTCCTTGTGGTGGACAGTGGGGAGAATGTCACTGTGATGGACAGTTTTGAGGACATCCATGTGGTTGATAGTGGGAAGGACATCCCTTTGGTCAACATTGGAAAGGATGTTTCTTTGGTGGACAGTGGGGAGAATGTCACTGTGATGGACAGTTTTGAGGACATCCATGTGGTTGATAGTGGGAAGGGCATCCCTTTGGTCAACAGTGGAAAGGATGTTTCTTTGGTGGACAGTGGGGAGGACCTCTCTGTGGTGGACAGTGGGAAGGATGTCCCTGTGGTCCACAGTGGTGAGGACATCACTGTTTTACACAGAAGAATGTCCCTGTGGTTCACAGTGGAAAGGATGTCCCTGTAATGAACAGTTGGAAGGATGTCGCTTTTCTGGACATTGGTGTGGATGACCCTGTGGTGGACAGTGGTAAGGAAGTCCATGTGGTGGAGAGTGTGAAAAATTCTCTCTGCTGTACAATGGGTAGGACATCCCTGTGGTGTACTGTGGGTAGGACGTCCCTGTTGTGCACAGTTGGAAGGAAGTCCCTGTGGTGGACAGCTGGAAGGATGTCCCTGTGGTGGACAGTGAGGAGGACGTCCCTGTGGTGGACAGTTTGAAGTATGTCCCTGTGTGGACAATGGGGAGGACATCACTTTGTGGACAGTGGGAAGGGCGTCCCTTTTGTGGACAGTGGAAAGGATGTCCCTGTGTTAGACAGTGGGGAGGACCTGCCTGTGGTGGACAGTGGGGAGGATTTCCCTGTGGTGGACATTGGGAAGGACGTCTCTTTGTTGGACAGAGGAAATCACGTCCCTGTGGTGGACAGTGGAGATGACGTTCCTGTGGTGGAAGGTGGGAAAAATGTCCTGGTGGTGGACAGCGGGGAAGAAGTCCTTGTGGTGGACAGTGGGAAAGACATCCCTGCGGTGAACAGTGATGAGGACGTTTCTATGGTGGACAGTGGAAAGTATGTCCCTGTGGTCGACAGTGAAGAGGACCTTCCTGTGGTGGACAATGGGAAAGAAGTCTCAGTTTTGGACAGTGTGAAAATGTAACTGTTGTGGACAGTGGTTAGGATGTCCCTGTTGTGGACAGTGGGAAGGATGTAACTTTGGTGGACAGTGGAAAGGATGTCCCTGTGCTGGACGGTTTGGTAGATATCCATCTAGTGGACACTGTGAAGGACATTTCTTTGGTGGACAGTGTGAAGAACGTCCCTGTGGTGGACAGTGAGAAGGACGTCATTTTGGTGAACAGTGGGAAGGACATCCCTATGGTAGACAGTGGAAAAAACATACCTGTTTTGTACAGTGGGGAGGACAACCCTGTGGTGGCTGTGGGGAGGACCACCCTGTGGTTGACAGTGGGTAGGATGTTCCTGTGGTGGACAGTGGGTAGGACCTCTCTCTAGTGGACATTGTAGCGGAATCCCTATTGTGGACAGTGAGAAGGATGTCCCTGTTGTGGACAGGGTGAAGGACTTCCTTGTGGTGGACAGTGGGAAGGACGTCCCTTTGGTGGTCAGTGGGAAGGATGTCCCTGTCTTGGACAGTAGAGAGGACATTTCTGTTGTGGACAGTGGGAAAAAGTCCCTGTATTGGGCTGTGGAAAGGACGTCCCTGTGGTGGACAGTGGAAATGTCGTCCCTTTGGTGGACAGTGGAAAGAAAGTTTCTGTGGTAAACAGTGGGGAAGACATCCCTGTGGTGGAAGTTGGGGAAAACCTCCCTGTGGTAGACAGTGGGTAGGACATCCTTGTGGTGGACAGTGGGAAGGACATCACTTTGGTGGACAGCAGGGAGAAAGTATCTGTGGAGGACAGTGGGAAAGATAACCCTCTGGTGGACAGTGATGAGGACGTTTCTTTGCTGGACAGTTGAAATGACGTCTCTGTGGTGGACAGTAGAGAGGACCTTCCTGAGGTGGACAGTGGGAAGGAAGTGCCAGTGCTGGACAGTGGGGAGGACATCCCTTTCGTGGACAGTGGAGAGCAATTCCCTGTGGTGGACAGTGGGAAGGATGTCACTATTGTGGACTGTGCTTAGCACATCCCTGTTGTGGACAGCGGGAAGGAAGTCCCTGTGGTGGATAGTAGGGAGATTGTCCTTGTGGTGAACAGTTTGGTGGATGTCCCTGTGGTGGACAGAGGGAAGGACGTCTCTCTGTTGGACAATGGGACAGAGGTCCCTGTGATTGACAGTGGGAAGTATGACTCTTTGGTGGACAGTCAGAAGGATGTCCCTATGGTGGACTGTGGAAAGGACATCCCTGTGGTGGACAGTGGTGATGATGTCCCTCTGGTGGACTGCACAGAGCACCTCCCTATGGTTGAAAGTTCATAGGACATCCCTGTGGTGGACAGTGGGTAGGACGTCTCTGTGGTGGACAGTGGGAAAAACGTCCCTGTGGTGGACAGTGGGAAACACACCACTGTGGTGGACAGTGGTTATGACGTCCCTGTGGTGGACAGTGGAAAGGATGTTCCTGTACTGGACAATTTGTTGGAAATCCCTGTGGTGGACAGTGTGAAGGACGTCCCTTTGGTGGACAGTGGGAAGGATGTCCACATGGGTGGACAATGGGAACGACATCACTTTGGTGAAAAGTGAGAAGGATGTCACTATGGTGGACAGTGGAAAAAAGTCCCTGCTTTGGACAGTGGGGAGGACGTACCTGAGGATACCTCTAGGGAGTACCTCCCTGTGGTTGACTGTATGTAGGTTGTTCCTGCGGTGGACAGTGGGTAGGACCTCTCTGTGGTGGACATTGGGGAGGACATTTATTTTGTGGACAGTGGGGAGGATGTCCCTGTTGTGGACAGTGTTAAGGAAGTCTCTGTGGTGGACAGTGGGGATTATATCTATGTGGTTGGCAGTTGCGAGGACATCCCTGTGGTGGACAGTGGAAAGGATGTCTCTGTGGTCCACAGTGGTGAGGACATCACTGTTTTATACAGAAGGATGTCCCTTTGGTTCACAGTGGGGAGGATGTGCCTGCAGAGAACAGTGGGAAGAACGTCACTGTGCTGGACATTGGTATGGATGACCCTGTGGTGGACAGTGTTAAGGAAGTGTCTGTGGTGGACAGTGTGGAGGAACTCCCTCTAGTGTACAGTGATGAGGACATCCCTGTGGTGGACTGTGGGGAGGATGTCTTTGTGGTGAACAGTGGGAAGGAAGTCCCAGTTGTGGACAGTTGGAAGGACGTCCCTGTGGTGGACAGTGAAGAGGATGTCCCTGTGGTGGAGAGTTGGGAGGATGTTCCTGTGATGGATAGTGGGGAGGACATCACATTTGTGGAGAGTGGGAAGGGCATCCCTGTGGTGGACAGTGGGAAAAATCCCTTTGGTGGACAATGGGGAGGACCTCCATGTGGTGGACAGTGGGGAGTATGTCCCTGTGGTGGACATTGGGAAGGATGTCTCTTTGTTGGACAGAGGAAAGGATGTCCCTGTGGTGAACAGTTGGGAGGATGTCCCTGTGGTGGAAGGTGGGGAATACCTCCCTGTGGTGGACAGTGGTGAGTACATCACTGTGGTGTACAGTGGGGAATACATCCCTGTGGTGGACAGGCGGGAAGAAGTGCTTGTGTTGGACAGTGGGAAAAACAGCCCTGTGATGAGGACGTTTCTGTGGTGGACAGTGGGTAGGATGTCCCTGTGGTGGACAGTAGGTAGTATGTCTCTTTGGTAGACAGTCAGAAGGATGTCCCTTTAGTGGACAGTGGAAAGGATGTACTTGTGGTGGACAGTGGCAAGGACGTTTCTCTGGTGACTGTGGGGAGGACATCACTGTGGTTGACAGTGGTGAGGATTTCCCTGTGGTGGACAGTTTGGAGGACATCCCTTTGGTTGACAGTGGGAAGGACGTCCCTTTGGTGCACAGTGGAAAGGACATCCTTGTGGTGGATAGTAGGGAAGACTTCTCTGTGGTTGACTGTGGGAAGGCCGTCCCTGTTCTGGACAGTGGAAAGGATGTCCCTGTGATCCATAGTGGTAAGGACGTCCTTGTTGTACACAGTAGGATGTCTCTGTGGTTCACAGTGGGTAGGTTGTCCATGTGGTGAACAGTGGGAATAACGTCACTGTGATGGACATAGGTGAGGATGATCCTGTGGTGTACAGTTGTAAAAAAGTCCCTGTGGTAGACCCTAGTGACGATGTCCCTATTGTGGACAGTGGTGAGGATGTTTCTGTGGTGCATAGGAGAATGCCCCTTTGGTGGACCGTGGGAAGTATGTCCCTCTAGTGGAGAGTGCGTAGGACATCTCTAGGGAGGACAGTGGTGAGGACGTCCCTGGTGTGCACAGGAGAATGTCCCTGTGGTGCACAGTGGGGAAGATGTCAATGTGGTGAACAGTGGAAAGGACGTCCCTTTGGTGGACAGTGGGGAGGGTGTACCTGTGGTTGACAGTTGGGAGAACATCCCTCTTGTGGAAAGTGGGAAGTACATCCTTTTGGTGGACATTGGGGAGGATGTATCTGTCGTGAACACAGGGGAGGACCTCCCTCTGGTGGACAGTGGGGAGGATGACCCTGTGGGCCACAGTGGGGAGGATGTCCCTGTGGTGGACGGTGGGTTGGATGTCCTTATTGTGGACTGTGGGGAGGAATTCCCTCTGGTGGACAGTGGGGAGGACATCCCTGTCATGGACAGTGGGAAGGACATCCCTGTGCTGAACAGTAGGGAGGTCATTTCTGTGGTGGACAGTGGAAAGGATGTCCCTGTGGTCCACAGTGGTGGAGATGACCCTGTTATACAAAAAAGGATGCCCCTGTGGTGAAAATTGGAAAGGACATCACTGTGCTTGACATTGGTGAGGACGACCCTGTGGTGGACAGTGGTAAGGACATCCCTGTGTTGGACAGTGGGGAGAAACTTTCTCTGGTAGACAGTGGGGAGGATATCCCTGTGGTGGACAGTGGGAAACTTCCTTGTTGTGAACAGTGGGAAGGATGTCCCTTTTGTGGACAGTTGGGATGATGTCCCTGTGGTGGACAGTGGAAAGTATGTCACTTTGGTAAACAGTGAGAAGGGCATCCCGGTGGTAGACAGTGATAAGAATGTCCCTATGGTGGACATTGGGGAGGATGTCATTGCGGTAAACTGTTTAAAGGACATCCCTGTGGTGGACAGTGGGAAGGATGTCCCTGTTGTGACCAGTGGAAAGGACGTCCCTGTTGTGGAACTTTGGGAGGATGTCCCTTTGGTGGACAGTGGGAAGGATGTCAGTTTGGTGGACAGTGGGAAGTGCATCCCTGTGGTGGATAGTGAAAAGGACTTCCCTGTGGTGGACAGTGGGGAGGATGTCCCTGTGGTTGACATTTTGGAGGACATCCCTTTGGTTGACAGTGGGAAGGACGTTCTTTAGGTAGACAGTGAAAAGGACATTTTGTGGTGGACAGTCTGGAGGACCTATCTGTGGTAGACAGTGGGAAGGATGTCCCTGTTGTGGACAGTGGAAAGGATGTCCCTGTGGTCCACAGTGGTGAGGACATCTTTGTTGTACACAGAAGTGTGTCCCTGTGGTTCACTGTGATGAAGATGTCCCTGTCGAGAACAGTGGGAAGGACGTCACTGTGCTGGACATTGGTGTGGACGACCTTGTGATGGACAGGTGTAAGAAATTCCCTGTGGTGGATACTTGGGAATAACTCCCTCTGGTGTACAGTGGGGAGGCCATCCCTGTGGTGTACTATGGAGAGTACCTCCCTGTGGTGAACAGTGGGAAGGACCTCCCTGTTGTGGACAGTGGAAAGGACATCGCTTTTGTGGACAGTAGGAAGGGCATCCCTGTGGTGAACACTGGGAAGGAAGTCCCTGTGGAAGACAGTAGGAAGGCCCTCCTTGTGGAGGACAGTGGGGAGGATGTCCCTTTGTTGGACAGAGGAAAGGATGTTCCTGGGGTGGACAGTAGGGAGGACATCCCTGTGGTGGAAGTTGTAGAAGAGCTTCTTGTGGTGGTGAATGGGGAGGACATCCCTGTGGTGTACAGTGGGAAAAAAGTCCCTGTGTTGGACAGAGGGGAATAAGTTTCTGTGGTGGACAGTGATGAGGACATTTCTTTTGTGGACAGTGGAATGAACATTTTTGTGGTCAACATTGGAGAGAACCTTCCTGTTGTGGACAGTGGGAAAAAAGTCCCAGTGGTGGACAGTGGGGAGGATGTCCCTGTGGTGGACAGTGGAGAGGACCTCCCTGTGGTGGACAGTGGGAAGGATGTCACTATGGTGGACAGTAGTTAGGATGTCCTTGTTGTGGACAGTGGGAAGGACCTCCCTTTGGTCAACACTAGGGAGGATGTCTCTGTGGTTGACATTTGTGAGAACGCCCCTCTTGTGGACAGTAGGAAGTACGTCCCTTTGGTGGACAGTGGTGAGGACGTCCTTGTGGTGTACAGCGGGGAGGATGTCCCTTTGGTGGACAGTGGGTAGATCATTCCTTTGGTGGACAGTGGAAAGGATGTTTCTTTATAGGAAAGTGATGAGGAGGTCCTTGTGGTGCACGCTGGTGAGGATGTCCCTGTTGTGCACAGGAGGATGTCCCTGTGGTGCACAGTGGGGAGGATATACCTGTGGTAAACAGTGGGAAGGACATAACTATGCTGGACATTGGTGTAAATGGCCTTGTGGTTGACAGAGGTAAGGACATCATTGTGGTACACAGGAAGACGTCCTTGTGGTGGACAGTGAGGAGGACCTCCCTCTGGTGTACAACAGGTAGAAAGTCCCTGTGGTGGACAGTGTGGAGGTTGTCCCTGTGGTGGACAGTTGGAAGGATGTCCCTGTGGTGGACAGTGTGTAGATCGTCCTTTTGGTGGACAGTAGAAAGGATGTCCCTGTGGTGGACAGTAGTTACAATGTCTCTGTTGTGGATAGTGGTGAGGACGTTCCTGTGGTGCACAGAATAACATCCCTTTGGTGGACAGTGGGAAGTATGTCCCTGTAGTGGAGAGTGCATAGGACATCTCCGGGTGGACAGTGGTGAGGATGTGCCTGGTGTGCACATGAGGATGTTCCTGTGGTGCACAGAGATAAGGATTTTCCTGTTTTGCACAAGAGGATGTCCTGTGGTGGACAGTGGGGAGGAAGTCTCTGTGGTAAAGAGTGGGAAAGATATCTCTCTAGTGGAGAGTGATGAGGACGTTTCTTTGGTGTACAGTTGAAAAAAACTTCATTGTGTTGGACAGTGGAGAGGACCTCCCTGTGGTAAACAGTGGGAAGGATGTCACTGTGGTGGACAGTAGTTAGGATGTCCCTGTTGTGGACAGTGGGAAGGACCTCCCTTTGGTCAACACTGGGGAGGATGTCCCTGTGGTTGACATTTGGGAGAATGTCTCTCTTGTGGACAGTGGGAAGTACGTCCCTTTGGTGGACAGTGGTGAGGATGTCCCTGTGGTGTACAGTGGGGAGGATGTCCCTTTGGTGGACAGCGGGTAGATCATCCCTTTGGTGGAAAGTGGAAAGGATGTTTCTTTATAGGAAAGTGATGAGGAGGTCCTTGTGGTGCACAGAGGGGAGGAACTCCCTCTGGTGGACAGTGGGAAGGACATCACTGTGCGGAACATTTGTGTGGATGACCTTGTGGTGGACAGAAGTAAGGATGTTTTGTGGTAAACAGGAGGACATCCCTGTGGTGGACAGTGGGGAGGACCTCCCTCTGGTGAACAATGGGTATGAAATCCCTGTGGTGGACAGTGGGGAGGACATTCCTGTGGTGGACAGTGGTAAAACGTCCATTTGTTGGACAGTGAAAGGACGTCCCTGTGGTGGACAGTAGGGAGGACATCAGTGTCATGGACAGTGGGAAGGATGTCCCTGTGGTGGACAGTGATTAGGACATTTCTGTGGTGGACATTTGAAAGGACATCACGGTGGTTGACAGTGGAAAGGAATTTCTGTGGTGGAGAGTGGGAAGTTAGTCCCAGTGGTGGACAGTGGGGAGTATGTCCCTGTGGTGGACAGTGGAGAGGACCTCCCTATGGTGGACATTGGGAAGGACATCACTGTGGTGGACAGTAATTAGTATGTCCCTGTTGTGGACAGTGGGAAGTACGTCCCTGTGGTGTACAGTGGGGAGGATGTCCTTGTTGTGGACATTTTGGTGGATGTCCCTGTGGTGAACAGAGGGAAGGAAGTCCCATTGTTGAACAATGGGAAGGAGGTCCCTGTGGTGGACAGTGAGAAGTATATCTTTTTGGTGAACAGTCGGAAGGATGTCCCTATGGTGGACAGTGGAAAGGAAGTACCTGTGGTTGACAGTGGGGAGGACGTCTCTGTTGTGGACAGTGGAAAGGATATCACTGTGCTGGACATTGTTGTGGATGACGTTGTGGTAGACAGAGGTAAGCATGTCTTTGTGGTACACAGGAGGATGTCCCTGTGGTGGACAGTGAGGAGGTCCTCCCTCTGGTGAACAATGGGTAGGAAGTCCCTGTGGTGGACAGTGGGGAGGACATCCTTGTCATGGACAGTGAGAAGGACATCCCTGTGGTGGAAATCGGGAAGGAAGTCTCTGTGGTGGACAGTGGTGAATGTATCCCTCTGGTGAACAGTGATGAGGACGTTTCTGAGAATGTCTTTTTGGTGGACCGTGGGAATGATATCTATTTTGTGGACAATGGGTATGACATCTCTGTGTCAGACAGTGGGGAGGATGTCCCTCTGGTGGATAGTGAGCAGGATGTCCCCATGATGGACAATAAAATGTGTGACCCTGAGGTGGACAGTGGGGAGGAATTTCCTGTTGTAGACAGTGAGTAGGACATCCCTGTGGTGGATAGTTTTGAGGATATCTCTGAAGTTGACAGTGAGGAGGCCTTCCCTATTGTATACAGTGAAGAGGACATTTCTGTGGTAGACAGTGGGGAGGACACCCCTGTAGTGGACAGTGGGGAGGAAATTCCTGTGGTGGACATGGAGGTGCGGGACTTTTATGTAAACAGTGTGGAGGACTTCCCTCTTGTGGAGAGTGAGAAGCAAGTCCCTGTGGTGGACAGTGGGAAGGGTGTCCCTGTGGTGGACAGTGAGAAGGACTGGCCTGTGGTGGACAGTGAGGAGGAAATCCCTTTGGTAGACAGTGGGGAGGACGTCCCTGTAGTGGACAGTGGTAAGGACATCACTGTGGTGGATTGTGGGTATGATATCCCTGTGGTGGACAGTGGAGAGGGTTGCCCTCTTTTGGACAATGGGGAGGATGGCCTTTTAGTGGACTGTGGGAATGATATATCTTTGGTGGACAGTGGGTATGATGTCCCTGTGGTGGACAGTGGGTATGATGTCCCTCTGGTGGACACTGGGACAGTGGAGAGGACTTTCCTGTTGTTGACAGTGAGTAAAACATTCCTGTAGTGGACAGTGGGGAGGATGTCCCTGTGGTTGACAGTGGGAAGGACTTCCCTCTGGTAGGCAGTAAAAAAGAAATCCCTGTTGTGGACAGTGAAGAGAAATTCACTGGGGTGGACAATGGGGAGGACATCCTTTTGGTGAACAGTGTGGAGAATATTCCTGTGGTGCACAGGTGGAGGTCCCTGGGGTGGACAATAAGGAAGATTTCCTTGTGGTAAACATTGCAGAAGATATCTTTGTGGTGGACAGAGGGGAGGAGATCACTGTGGTGGGCAGTGGGGAGGAATTAAGTGTGGCGGAGAGTGGGGAGGATGTCCTTGAAATGGGCAGTGGGGAGGATGTCCCTGTTGTGCACAGTGGGGAGTATGTCTCTCTGGTGGAGACTGGGGAGGACATCTCTGATGTGGACAGTGGAGAGGACTGTTGTTGACAGTGAGAAGGATGTCCCTGTGGTGGACAGTGGGGAGGGGGGAAGATGTCTCTGTGGTTGATAGTGGGGAGGACATCCCTCTGGTGGACTGTGAGAAAGAAATCCCTGTTGTGGACAGTTCAAAGAACGTCCCTATGGTGGACAGTGTGGAGTATTTCAGTGGGATAATCAGTGGGGAGGACGTCCTTGTGGTGGACAGTGGAAAGAACGTTCCTGTGGTGCCAAGGAGTATGTCCCTGGGGAGGACAATAAGGAGGATGTTCCTGTGGTGGACAGTGCAGAGGATATCTTTGTGGTGGACAGAGGGGAGAACGTCCTTGTGATGGGCAGGGGGGAGGACATAACTGTCATGGACAGTTGGGAGGACGTTTCTGTGGTGGACATTTGGTATGACATCTCTGTGATGTACAGTGAGGAGGAAGTCTATGTGGTAGACAGAAGTGAGGACGTCCCAGTCTTGGACAGTGGAGAGGACATCCTTGTGGTACACAGGAGGGACACTGTGGTGGACAGTGGGGAGGACTTCCCTCTGATGGACAGTAGGGAGGATATCCCTGTGCTGGACTGTGGAAAGGATGTCCTTGTGGTGCACAGGAGGATGACACTGTGGTGGACAGTGGAAAGTACGTCCCTGTGGTGGACAGTGGAGAGGAGGTCAATGGGGAGGATGCCACTGTGAAGTACAGTGGGAAGAACCTTTCTTTGGTTGACAGTCGAGAGGACTTTTCTGTGGTTGACTGTTGCAACTTTCTCTGCTCTACCTGGCTTGAGTCAAAAGACTTAAAAAGCCTGGTTAGTTACTATGTTGTGGCCTGCTTTGCTCTGCCTGACTTCAAACTGCCACTCCAGTCTTCGGGTCAGGGTCTAGAGGGAGAGAGAGTGAGGATGAGGAGAAATGATGCAAGCAATGGAGACAAGACAGACGTTCTGATAAAGTCTTTGATCAAGTCTCTTTATTTGAAGGGAAATCTAGGTTATTTATACACTTTTGCCATGCCCCTTGTAGGCGCGTGGATATGACATAAGCCTTGGAGGCATGGCTAGTGTGTGGATAGCTGCTTTCTAGCTGCTATCTGATAAAGGTCAGCTCCCAACAGGTCCCTCTTTTTAATTAGTTTTTCAAAAAGGAAGGCTGGGAAAACTTATGGAAACCGTGCCTGTCATAGGTTGGGACAAAGGACCCCAGCCTCCCTTTCCCATCCTTGGATACTCAACAGCCATTGGTTGAGTTCCTGTCTTAGGATGGTGAGGCCTCCCTTCTTTTAGGGGCAAAGGACTCGATATGTTCTCTTACCCGTCACCGACTATCTGGCTTAGCGCTTAAGTTAGGGGTTAATCCTTGTCAGTCTTAATGACAGAGGTTTCAGAGTCCCCTATGTCCAGACTGTAATAATGGATGTGTATGGGTTTCATTTGAATAGCATCTATCCATTGCCATACAAAAGCCATCAGTCTGCTGAACAGCATAAACCTGAGAGACAAGATACTTAATGCCTAAATAGTCAGTAAAACAGCAACACTCTTTTTAAAGGCAACACACAGAAATACAGAACTGATCATAGCTTTCATCTTAACAAAACAAGTAAGGAAATTCTCTATCCCTGCTCAGTCAATCTCAAACCCCAAAAACAACTATAACAACTGTGGTAGTGGGTTTAAACAATGTACCCCACTAAATCATAAGAGTCCAATAGAGCCGCCTTGGAGATTCAGGTGGTGATGTCTCTTCAGCATTGAGAACTTCTCAGGTCAGGTTTGCTCGTTGATCTGTTCCAGTTTGAAGGTAATTGTGAAGCATCTTCATGTTTTCTTCATATTTCCTGCAAAGAAAAAATATGCTTCTCAGGGAATTTCTCCTCCCTGGATTTGTTATTGTTGTCTATTTGTTTAATCAGTCTCTCTGGCAGCGAATGTACAGCATCTGCAGTTTGGGAATATATGCAAACAGAACCTCTTCCCCAGATAAGCACTGGATCTGGCCCATTCCAGGTTCCAGTTAATGGGTCTTTTCAGAGGACTGTTGCAAAATTCTTTTTGGTATCAGGATGCCAGAATCTATCTGCAGCAGATTTTCCTTTAATAGAGAACAATGGAAATAACAATAGTTGGGCTATCCTTCCTGTAGGAATAGTGACTAAATTCTGAATTGCCTGGGCCATTACCTTAATCTCACCTTAATAATCATTATCTATAACTCCAGGAAAAATTTGTAGTCCCTGCATAGTAGCACTGCTTCTTCCCACTATTAGGCCAAACACATTTGGATAGAGTGGTCCAAGAACTCCAGGGGGTAAGGCCTGAGGTCCCATATCTGGGGTTAATACTGTGTGTGTAGCAGAACTGAGGTCCAGTCCTGTGCTTCCTGGTGTTGCTCGAATAAGTTCAGAAAGGGATTTGTGTTTGTTGGTATGACACTGTCTGCTCCATAAGCCTGTTTTGGCTTGCAATGGTTCGGGGCCTGGAGCTGGCCCCTTTTCCCGTTTCCATGATTATGGGAAAGGGTGTTTCCTTGTATGTCTCTTTTGGACCTACATTCACTAGCCCAATGCCTTCCATGTTTGCAACATGGGCAGAGTCCAGGTTGTTTGCTGGGCTGTCTCTGGGTTAACTCATTTTCTGCCTTGCAATCTCTTGCAAAATGTCTAGGCTTGTTACATTTAAAACATGCCTTTCTGCCTCTACTTGTCAAAATTTTCTTACTGATTGTCCTTGCATAGCAGCCCCCATAGCTAAGCCCTGTTGGTAGGAGAAACATATGTCAGAACAGAGTCTGATATACCCTGTAAGATCTGTCTTTTTCCTGTAGGGTCTAATGGCTGCTTGGCAGGCAGAATTGGCATTTTCATATGCAAGTTGTTTCCCATAATCTACACCTGCCTCTGCATTACCAAAAATCCTCCCTGCTGTTGTCATTAATCGATGAACAAAGTCAGAAAATAGTTCATCTGTTCCTTGCCTGACTGTTGTTAAAGATGCACCAGGGTCTCCCTTTACCAAGAGTTTATGCCAAGCCTTCATGGCTGCATTCTGAATTTGAGCATATAAACCTGGATCGTATTGCATCTGGTTATCACTAGAAGCAAATTGCCCTTTTCCTACTAAGGCATCAAAGGACCAACCATTGCCTGCCTGAATGTTTCTACTAGCTGTCTCTTTACAATTCTCATGATACTCTGATTTCTAAATAAGATAGTCTCCACCACTAAGAACTGCTCTCACTAACGTATTCCAATCACTAGGAGTCAGCCACTCCTCTGCCACAGATTCTAAAATTGCAAGAGTAAAGGGAGCAGTGGCACCGTATTGAGATATGGCATTTTTTAATTCTTTACTAATTTGAAAATTAAACCATGTGTGATGTCTCCAAGCAACCCCTTGAGCATCTCTGGTCTCTGATACAGGGAAAGCCTTAGCGTCTCTCTCCTCTGGCTGATCTGTAGCTGAACTAAGGCTAGTGGATAGGGACTGCCTTTGGACACCAGGTTGAGGAACGTGAAAATCCGGGGAATTTTCACAGTTGGCCTCTCGAGACCTCTTCCTTGTCCTTATTTTTTGTAGCTGATTAATTAAGTCCTGATACTCTTTTTCCAACTCTATTAGTTGTTTAAGAATAGAAATTTTATCCTGTAACTCCTTTCTGGGATCTACAAACACTGTCATCACAATGGGAGCCTCTGGAAGTGGATGTTTCTTTTTATTTTGAACCTGAAAGACAGCATTTAAACAATGAAACAAAAGCAGGCAATTAACACATGTGAGCAGCAAACAACAGAACAAAAAAAGAGAGTTAAGTTCAGGTAGACTTATTTCTTGCCCCATTTTCATTATACCTTTCACGACATGGCATATTCCTGCGGCAGTCAGCATATCCGTCTAACATCCTAACTGGGTCTCTAGTTCATAACTTCCAAACTGTCTCCTAATGTCTTTCACTGGGTCTCTGTTCCCTCTGCCTCCCGTTGAGTGCCAAAAATGTTGCAACTAGCTCTGCTCTACCTGTCTTGAGACAAAAGACTTTAAAAGCCTGGTTAGTTATTATGTTGTGGCCTGCTCTGCTCTGCCTGGTTTCAAACTGCCACTCCAGTCTTCAGGTCAGGGTCTAGAGGGAGAGGGAGTGAAGATGAGGAGAAAAGACGCAAGGAATGGAGACAAGACAGACGTTCTGATAAAGTCTCTGATCAAGTCTCTTTATTTGAAGGGAAATCTAGAGTACTTATACACTTTGCCATGCCAGTTGTAGGCACGTGGATATGAAGTAAGCCTTGGAGGCATGGCTAGCATGTGGATAGCTGCTTTCTAGCTACTTTCTCCTAAAGGTTGGCTCCCAACAGTGGACAGTGGGGAAGATGTACCTGTGCTGGACAGTGGGGAGGACGTCCCTGTTGTGGACAGTGGAAAGGACATCTTTGGGGGACAGTAAGGAAGATGTTGCTGTGGGGCACAGGAAGACGTCCTTGTGGTGAACAGTGGGGAGTACATCATTGTGGAGGACAGTGAAGAGGATGTCCTTGTGGTGAACTGTGGGGATGACTTCTATGTGGTTGACAGTGAGGAGGACATAAGTATGGTGGACAACGGGGAGGACATCTTTGTGGTGGACAATATGGATATGTCCCTGTGGTGGACAGTGTGGAGAACATCCCTATGTTGGACAGTAGTTAGGCCGTCCCTGTGGTGGACAATGGGGAGGACGTCCCTGAGGTAAACAGTTGGAAGGACAACCCTGTTGTGGACAGTGGGAAGAACCTCCTTGTGTTGGACATTGGGAGGATTTCACTGTAGTGGACAGGTGGGAGGATGTCCTTGTGGATAGTAAAGAGGATGTTCCTGTGGTGCACAGGAGGATGACCCTGTGGTGGACATTGGGAAGGGTGTCTCTGTGGTGGAGAGTGTGGAGGACATCTCTGTGTTAGACAGTGGTGAGGATGTTTCTGTTGTGCACTAGAGAATGTCCCTCTGGTGCACAGTGGGGAGGATGTCCCTGTGATGGACAGTGGGAAGTATGTCCAATTGGTGGACAGTGGGGTAAATATCCCTGTGGTGAACAGTGGGAAGACATCACTGTGGTGGACAGTGAGGAGGAAATCCCTGTTGTGGACAGTGCAAAGGACATCCCTGTGGTGGACAGTGAGGTGTATGTCTTTTATGCAAACAGTGTGAAGAACTTCCCTCTGGTGGAGAGTAAAGAGGACATCCCTGAAGTGGACAGTGGATAGGACTTTCCTCTGGTGAACAGTGAGGAGGAAATCCCTGTGGTGGACAGTGGAAAGGACATCCCTGTGATGGACAGTGGGTATGACGTCCCTGTGATGGACAGTGGGGAGGACTTCCCTGTTGTGGACAGTGAGGAGGACATCCTTGTGGTGGACAGTGGAAAAAACATTCCTGTGGTGGACAGTGGGGAGGACGTCCCTATGGTGGACAATAAATAGGATGTCCCTCATTGGACAGTGTGGAGGATTTCCCTGTTGTGGACAGTGAAAAGGTCATCTTTTTGTGGACACTGGGGAGGACATTCCTGTTGTAGACAGTAAGGAGGACATCCCTGAGTGGACAGTGGGGAGGACTTTTGTGTTGAGAACAGTGAGTAGGATGTCACTGTGGTGGACAGTGGGGAGGACGTCCCTGTGGTGGACATTGGAAAGGACTTCCTGTTGTGGATAGTGAGGAGGACATTCATGTGGTGGACAGTGGAAAGCACATCCTCTGGTGGACGGTAGGGAGGAAGCCCCCCCGGTGGTTGACAGTGGGGAGAATATCCCTGTGGTGGACAGTGTGGTGGGTGTTCCTTAGGTAAGCCATTTAGAGGACTTCCCTCTGGTGGACAGTGAGAAGGACAACCCTGTGTTGGATAGTGGAGTGGAATTACCTCTGGTTGACAGTGAGGAGGAAATCTCTGTGGTGAACAGTTGGGAGGATGTCCCTGTGGTGGACAACAGGGAGGATTTCAGTGGGGTGGACAGTGAAGTGTACGTCCTTGTGATGGACACTGGGGAGGATGTTCCTGTGGTGCACAGGAGGATGTCCCTGTGATGGACAATGTGGAGAATGTCCCTGTTGTGGACAGTGAAAAGAATGTCTCTCTGGTGGACAGTAGTGAGGACATCTCTGTGGTGGACAGTGAGGAGGATGTACCTGTGGTGCAAATGTGGAGGATATCCATGTGAAAGACAGTGGGGAGGACGTCCACAAGGTGGACAGTGGGGAGGACTTTCCTGTGGTGGACAGTGAGGAGGATGTCCCTAAGGTAGACAGTGGGAGGGACTTCCCTGTGGTGGAAAATGGGGAGGATATTTCTGTGATGGACAGTGGGGTGGACATCTCTGTGATACACAAAAGGACATCTCTGTGGTTGACAGTGCGGAGAATGTCCCTGTTTTAAACAATGAGGAGGACCTCCTTGTGGTGGACAGTGGGGAGGACGTCCCTGTGGTAGGCAGTAGAAAGGACATCTCTGTGGTGGATAGTGAGCATGACATCCCTGTGGTGGACAGTGGGAGAATGTCCCTCTGGTGGATACTGGGGAGTATGTCCCTGTGGTGGAAAGTAAGCAGGACGTCCTTGGGGTGGACAGTTGGGAGGATGTCCCTGTGGTGGACACTGGGGAGGATTTCCATGTTATATACAGTGAGGAGGAGATCCCTATGGTGGACAAAGTTAAGGACACCCCTGTGGTGAACAGTGGGGAGGAGGACCCAGTGGTGGATTGTGGGGAGGATATCTCTGTTGTAAACAGTGGGGAGGATATAACGGTTAGGAACAGTGAGGTGGGTGTCTTTTAGGTAAACGATGTGGAGGACTTTTCTCTGGCGGAAAGTGAGGAGGACATCAGTGTGGTGGACAGTGGGGAAGATTTCCCTCTGATGTACAGTGAGGAAGAAATCCCTGTTGTGGACAATGGTAAGGACGTACCTGTGATAGACAGTGGGGAGGATTTTAGTGGGGTGGAAACTGTGGAGGATGTCTTTGTGTTTGACAGTGGGGAGAATGTTCCTGTGATGCACAGGAGAAAGTCCCTATGGTGGACAATAAGGAGGATGTCCCTGTGGTGGACAGTGCAAAGGACATATATATGGTGGACAGTTGGGAGGAATTCACTGTGGTGGACAGTGGGGAGGATGTTTCTGTGGTACATATGAGGATCAAAATGTGGTGGACAGTTGGGAGGATGTCACTGTGGTGGACAGTGTGGAGGACATTTTTCTGGTGGACAGTGGAGATGACGTTTCTGTAATGGACAGTGGGGGGCCGTACCTGTGCTGGACAGTGGGGAGGACATCCTTGTTATTTACAGTATAAAGGACATCTGTCGGAGACAATGTGGGGGATGTTGCTGTGGAACACAGGAGTACGTCCCCGTGGTGGACAGTGGGGAGAGCGTCTCATTGGTGGACAGTTGGGGGTATGGCCATATGGTAAACAGTGAGGAGGATATCACTGTAATGGACAATGTGGTCTGTGTCCCTTATGTAAACAGTGTGGAGGACTTCCCTCTGGTGTACAATGAGAAGGACTTACCTGTGGTGGACAGTGGGGAGGAGGTAATTGTGGTGGACAGTGGAAAAGACATCTATGTGGTGGACAGTGCGTATGACTTCCCTGTGGTGGACAGTGGGGAGGATGTCCCTCTGGTGGACAGTGGGGAGGACGTCCCTTTGGTGGATGGTAGGAATGATATCTCTTTGGTTCACAGAGGGTATGATGTCCCTGTGGTGGACAGTGGGGAGTATGTTCCTCTGATGGATACAGAATAGGACATCCCTGTAGTGGACAGTAAGGAGGATATCCCTGAGGAGAAAAGTAAGGAAGACTTCCCTGTTATATACAGTGAGGAGGATATTCCTGTGATGGAAAGTGAGGAGAATGTCCATTAGGTAAACAGTGTGGAGTACTTACTTTTGGAGGAAAGTGGGGAGGACATTTCTGTGGTGGACAGTGAGAAGGATGTCCCTGTGGTGGACAATGCAGAGGAAATCTCTGTGGTGGACTGTGGGGGGGAATTCATTGTGGTGGTCATTGAGGATGATGTCCTTGTGGTGGTGAGTGGGGAGGATTTCCCTGTGGTGGACAGTGGGGAGGACTTCATTGTGGTGCACAGGAGGATGACAATGTGGTGGACAGTGGGGAGGACCTCCCTGTGGTGGACAGTTGTGAGGACACTACTGTGATGAACAGTTGTGAGGAAGTTTCTGTGGTGGTAAATGAGGAGGATGCCACTGTAATAGACAGTGGGGAGGATGTTTCTTTGGTGGACAGTGGGGATGTCATTTCTGTGGTGGACAGTGGGGAGGATGTACCAGTGTTGAACAGTGAGGAGGGCATACCTGTTGTGGACAGTGGAAGGGACATATGTGGCAGAAAGTTTTGAGGATGTTGCTGTAGAGCACAGGAGGTCATCCCTGTGGTTGACAGTGGGGAAGACAATCCTGTGGTGGACAGTGTGAAGGATGTCATTGTTTTGGACAGTGGTGAGAAAGTCTTTGTGGTGGACAGTGGGTATGATGTCCTTGTGTTGGACAGTGGGGAGGACTTACACTGCGGTTGAAAGTGATAAGGAAATAAGTATGGTGGACAGTGGGGAGGATGTCCATGTGGTGGGCAATGGGGAGGATGTCCCTGTGGTGGACAGTGGGGAGGACTTCACTGTGGTGCACAGGAGGATGATATTGTGGTGGACAGTGGAGAGGAAGTTTCTGTGATGGTCAATGGGGAGGATGCCACTGTGATGCACAGTGGGGAGGATGTTTCTTTGGTAAACAGTGGGGTGGACGTTTCTGTAGTAGAGAGTGGGGAGGACATACAAGTGCTGGACAGTGGGGAGGATATCCCTGTTGTGGACAGTGGAAATGACATCTGTGAGGGAAAATGGTGAGGAAGTTGCTGGGGGGCACAGGAGGACATCCCTGTGGTAGACAGTGAATAGGATGTCCCTGTGGTGGACAGCAAGGAGGACGTCCTTGTTTTGGACATTGGGGAGGAAGTCCTTTTGTTCGACAGTGGGTATGACATCCTTTTGGTGGAGTGTGGAAAGGAATTTCCCTGTAGTTGACAGTGAGGAAGACAATAGTATGGTGGACAGTGGTGACAATGTGGAAAATGGGGAGTATGTCCCTGTGGAGGACAGTGGAGATCACATCCCTGAGTTAAACAGTTAGGAGGACATTCCTGTGGTGGACAATGAAAAAGACATCTCTGTGGTGGACAGTGGGAAGTATTTCATTTAGTGGACAGTGGGTATGATGTTTTTGTAGACAGTGGAAAGAACATTCCTGTGGGGCACAGGAGCATGACCCTGTAGTGGACAGTGGGAAGGATGTGCCTGCTATTGAGAGGGAGGAGGATATCTCTGTCATGGACAGTCATGAGGACGTCCCTGTTGTGAGGAGGAGAATGTCCCTGTGATGCACAGTGGGGAGGATGTCCTGTGGTGGACAGTGGGAAAGATGTCCCTGTCATGGACAGTGGGGAGGACACCCCTGTGGTGGACAGTCTTAAGGACATCCTTGTGGTATACAGGAGAATATCCCTGTGGTGGACAGTTGGGAAAACTTCCCTGTGGTGAACAGTGAGGTGGAAGGCACTGAGTAGGATGGTTAAAAGAACGTAACTATGGTGAACAGTGGGGAGGACATCCCTGTGTTGGACAGTAGGATGGATGTCCACATGATAGACACTGGGAAAGACGTCTCTTTGGTGGACAGTGGGGTGGACCTCCCTATGGAGCACATGAAGAAAACACTGTGGTTGACAGTGGAGAGGACCTTCCTTTGGTGGACAGTCAGGAGGACATTTCTGTGATGGATAGTGGAGATGACGTCTCTGTGGTATTCAATGGGAAGGAAGCCACTGTGATGGTCAGTGGGGAGGATGTTTCTGTAGTGGAGAGTGGAAAGGACATCTGTGGGAAATAGTGGTGAGGATGTTGCTGGGAGGCACAAGAGGTCATCCCTGTGGTGGACAGTGGGGAGGTTTCCCTGTGTTGGACAGTGGGGAGGACGTCCTTGTTTTGGACAGTGGGGAAGAAGTCCTTGTGTTCCACAGTGGGTATGAGGTCCTTTTCATGGACAGTGGGGAGGACTTTCCATTTGGTTGACAGTGAGTAGGACATAAGTATGTTGGACAGTGAGGATGATGTCTTGTGGTGGACAATGGAGAGTATGTACCTGTGGGGGACAGTGCGGAGGATATCCTGGTGGTCGACAGTGAGGTGCGGGTCCCTTAAGTAAACAGTGTGGAGGACTTCCCTCTGGTAGACAGTGGGAAGGACGTTTTGTGGTGGACAGTGGGAAGGATGTCCCTGTGATGGACTGTGCAGAGGAGGTTTTTGTGGTGAACAGTGGGGAGGAATTCACTGTGGTGGACAGTGGGGAGGACGTCCTTGCTGTGGGCAGTGGGGAGGATGTCTCTGTGGTGGACAGTGGGGAGGTCATCCCTGTGGAGCACATGAGGAATACACTGTGTTAGACAGTAGAGAGGACTTCCCTTTGGTGGACAGTTGGGAGGACATTTCTATGGTGGACAGTGGATAGGACGTTTCTGTCATGTTCAATGGGGAGGACACCACTGTGATGGAGAGTAGGGAGGATGTTTCTTTTGTGGACAGTGGGGAGGACATTTCTGTAGTGGAGAGTGGAAAGGAAATACAAGTGCTGTACAGTGGGGAGGACGTCCCTGTTGTGGACAGTGGAAAAAACATCTGTGGGGGACAGTGGTGAGGACAATGCTGTGGGGCCAGAAGGTTATTTCTGTGGTGGACAGTGGGGAGGTTGTCCTTGTGGTGGACAGAGGGAAGGATGTCCTTGTTTTAGACAGTAAGGAGGAAGTCCTTGTGTTCCACAGTGGGTATGAGGTCTTTTTGGTGGGCAGTGGGGAGGACTTTCCATTTGGTTGACAGTGAGTAGGACATAAGTATGGTGGACAGTGGGGATGATGTCTTTGTGGTGGACAATGGGGAGTATGTCCCTGTGGTGGACAGTGAAGTGGACATCCTTGTGGTGGACAGTGGGCAGGCTGTCCCTCTGGTGGACAGTGGGGAGGACGTCCCTGATGTAAACTGTTAGAAGGATGTTCTTGAGGTGGACACTGAAAAAGACGTTTCTGTTGAGGACAGTGGGGAGGATTTCATTTAGTGGACAGTGGGTTAGGATGTTTATGTGGACAGTGGAAAGGATATTCCTGTGGGGCACAAAAGTATGACCCTGTGGTGGACAGTGGGAAGGATGTCCCTGCAGTGTTTAGTGCGGAGGATGTCTCTGTGGTGGAAAGTAGTGAGGAAGTCACTGTTGTGAGAAGGAGAATTTCCCTGTGGTGCACAGTGGGAAGGATGTCCTGTGGTGGACAGTGGGAAGGACCTCCCTGTGGTGAACAGTATGGAGGACGTGCCTGTGGTGAACAGTGGAAAGACATTCTTGTGGTACACAGGAGGATGTCCCAGTGGTGGACAGTGGGGAAAACTTCACTGTGGTGAGCAGTGAGGTGGACGTCTCTGTGTTGGTTGGTGGAAAGACCGTACCTGTGGTGGACAGTGGAGAGGTCATCCATGTGGTGGACAGTGAGAAAGATGTCCCTTGGTGGAGACTGGGGAGGATATCCCTGTGGAGGACAGTGGGGAGGACATCCCTGTGGTGCACAGGAGGATGATACTATGGTGGACAGTGTGGAAGAAATTCCTGTGGTGGACATTGAGGAGGATGTCCCTGTGGTGAACAGTAGGGAGGACACCTCTGTCTTGGACAGTGTAAAGGATGTCTTTGTGGTAGTCAGTGGGGAAGACACCCCTTTGGTGGACTGTGGGGAGGACGTCCCTGTTGTTGGCAGTGAGGAGGACGGGCCTATGGTGCAGAAGACGATGTAACTGTGGTATAATGGGTGAAGGACTTTTCTGTGGTGGACAGTGTGGAGGATATCTCTGTGGTGGACAGTGGTGAAGACGTCCCTGTTGTGCACAGGAGGATGTCCCTGTGGTGAACATTGGGAACAACTTTTCTGAGGAGGACAATGTGGAGGACATACTTGTTGTGGACAGTAAACACATGTTCTTGTGTTGGACAGTGGGGAAGAAGTCCTTGTGGAGGACAGTGGGGAGGACTTCCCTGTGGTTGAGAGTGAGGAGGACATATGTATAGGAGACAGTGGGGTGGACATCTTTGTGGTGGACAGTGGGGAGTATGTCCCTATGATGGACAGTGGGGTGGACATTCCTATGGAGGACAGTGGAAAAAACATTCCTGTGATGGACATGTGAAAAATGTCTTTGAGATGGACAGTGGGGAGTATGTCCCTATGGTGTACAGTGGTGAGGACATTCCTGTAGTGGACAGTGGGGAGGACATCCCTGTGGTGGACAATGGGGAAGACATCCCTGTAGTGGACATTGTGGAGGACGGGCCTGTAGTACACAAGAGGATGTCCCTGTGGTGGACAGTGTGAAGGATATTTCAGTGGTGGACAATGCCGAGGACATCTCTGTGGTGGACAGTTGTGAAGACGTCCCTGTTGTGCACAGGAGGATGTCTCTGTGGTGCACAGTGTGGAGGATATCACTGTGGTGGACAGTGGTAAGGATGGTTCTGTGGTGGATAGTGAGGAGGACACCCCTGTGTTGGACAGTGTTAAGGATGTCCTTGTAGTACAAAAAAGGATGTCCCTGTGTTTGACAGTGGGGAAAATATCCCTGTGGTGGACAGTGGGGTGAACTTCTTTGTGGTGGATGGTGGGAAGAAAGTACCTGTGGTGGACAGTGGGGAGGACATCCCGGTTGTGGACATTGAGAAGGATGTCCCTGTGGTGGACAGTGGGGAGGATGTTTCTGTGGTGGACAGTGAGGAGGATTTAACTGTGGTGCACAGTTGGGAGGGCATCCCTGTGGTGCACAGGAGGATGACACTGTTTTGGACAGTGAGGAGGACTTATCTGTGGTGAACAGTGGGGAAGACATCCCTGTGTTGAACAGTGGAGAGGACATGTCTGTCTTGGACAGTGTGGAGGACATCCTTATGGTGGTCAGTGAGGAGAACATACCTGTGTTAGACTCTGAACAGGACGTACCTGTGGTGGACTTGGGAAGGACCTACCTGTTGTGGACAATGTGTATGATGTCCCTGTGGTGGACAGTTGGGAGGATGTCCCTGTGGTGGTCACTGGTTAAGATATCACTGTGGTGGATAGTGGGGAGGATATCTTTTGTTGGACATTGAAGTGGACTTCCTGGTTGTGGACAGTGAGGAGTAAATCCCTGTGGTAGACAGTGGGGAGGACATCCCTGTGGTAGAAATTGGGAAGGAGGTCCCTGTGTGTACAGTGTAGAGGACATCCCTGCAGTTGACAGTGAAGAGAACTTCACTGTGGTGGACAGTAGGGAGGATTTCACTGTGGTGGACAGTGGGGAGAATGTCCTTGTTTTGGACAAAGTGGAGGATCTCCCTGTGTTGCACGTGAAGACATCCCTGTGGTGGATAGAGAGAGGACATTCTTGTGATGGACAGTCAGGAGAATATTTCTGTGGTGCACAACTGGGTGGACAACCCTATATGGATCTGAGATTGTTGCTAACGTGGCCTTAGGCACTGTTTGTCTAGAGCAGGTGGCTGTGGCCTCAGTAGGTAGTGTTCTGGGCCATTGTGTTGTCCATGGAGCACATTGGACATGACTTTTATTGTACCAGGAGGTGGGCCTGGGCAGGAACCCATCCACAGGCAGTGCCAGCAACATGCCAAATGCAGCAAGCACCAAGACAGAGCCACAAGGCTGCAGCTGTGTTCTTTCAGGCACCCCAGTTTTGTGTTGAAACTCAGTAGGCTTTCTTTTGTCAGGAACATGCAAAGAGCTGAACAGCAGCCATTCATTCAAGGAGCTCCCAAAACTAGGTGCTGTGAATTATATTTGGTCCCTGCCTCCAAGGGTTTAAGATAACTTAAAATGCCTTGGAGATGACAAAAGTTAAGACTCATCATTTTACTTAGATTTGCCTCCAACCATTATAACTTTAGGCTTCATAATAATCCTGTTAACATTTTCCTATCTGTATTATTTTTTTCATTCATTCACCAATTTCATTTCATCCCGGCCACCTTCTTTCCTCACTTCCTTTCCAGCATGCACTTGGACCTGCTGTAGACTCCACTCCCTTCAGTACTACAAAACAACTATTTAATCCTTAGAGGATGTGGAACTCTGCCCCAATTCTCACAGAACCCAGAGGAAGCAGGTCTCCCAGGAGCTCTAACCCAGGCAGTATCTTAGATAAGGAGACAGCAACACCCACCTAAAACAGGGAGTAACTGGGACCCACTAGGCCCAGGAAGTTACTCCTGGCCTGGAGAACTGATTTCTTCCTGTCTGCGCCTGAGCACTGAGCAGATCTTGGGCCCCAGCTCTAACCCCAGTAGCACTAAGGAGATCCAGGTGGCAAAGGCAAGTGTAAGAACATAATGATCAGCAACCAGGGCACTTGGCATCATTAGAACCTAGTTCTCCCACACAAGAAAGTCTAGAATATCACTAGGAAAGCAAGATTCAGATTTATCACTTCTGATGATGATGATAGAGGACTTTAAGAAGGACATAAATAACACTCTCAAAGAATTTGAGAAGAACACAGGTAAACAGGTAGCAGCCCTTAAAGAGGAAACACAAAAATCACTTAAAGAATTACAAGAGAACACAACCAAACTGGTGAAGGAGTTAAACAAAACCATCCAGGACATAAAAATGGAAGTAGAAATAATAAAGAAATCACAAAGGAAGACTACCCTGGAGATAGAAAACCTAGAAAAGAAGTCAGGAGTCATAGATGCAAGCATCACCAACAGAATACAAGAGATAGAAGAAAGAATCTCAGGTGCAGAAGATATCATAGAAAATATTGACACAACTCTCAAAAAATGCAAAATGCAAAAAGTTCTTAAGACAAAACATCCAGGAAATCCAGGACACAATGAGAAGACCAAACCTAAGAATAATACATATAGATGAGAATGAAGATTACCAACTTTAAGGGCCAATAAATATCTTCAACAAAATTATAGAAGAAAACTTCCCTAATCTAAAGAACGAGATGCCCATAAACATACAAGATGCCTATAGAACACCATATAGACTAGACCAGAAAAGAAATACCTGCCCTCACATAATAATCAAAACACCAAGTGCACAAAACAAAGAAAGAATATTAAGTACAGTAAGGAAAAAAAACCAAGTAACATACAAAGGCAGACCTATTAGAATTACACCAGACTTCTCACCAGATACTATAAAATCTAGAAGATGCTGGACAGATGTCCTACAGACCCTAAGAGATCACAAATGGCAGCCCAGGCTACTATACCCAGCAAAACTCTCAATTAACATAGATGGAAAACCAAGATATTCCATGATAAAACCAAATTTACACAATATTTTTCCACAAACCCAGCATTACAAAGGATAATAGCAGGAAAGCTCCAATACAAGGAGGGAAATTATGCCCTAGCAAGAGCAAGAAAGTAATCCTCTTTCAACAAATCCAAAAGAAGACAGCCACACAAAGATAATTCCACCTTTAATAACAAAAATAACAGAAGCAACAATCACTGTTCTTTAATATCTCTTAACATCAATGGACTCAATTCCCCAATTAAAAGACATAGGCTAATTGAGTGGATGTGTAAACGGGACCCAGCATTTTTCTGTATACAGGAAATCCACTTCAGTGATAAAGGCAGTCTTTACCTTAGAGTAAAAGGCTGGAAAACAAATTTTCAAGCAAATGGTCCTAAGAAACAAGCTGGAGTAGACATTCTAAAATCTTCAGCCCGAGAACACAAAGGGCTCATGGCTCCACCTGTATAGACAGTTGAGGGTGGTCTTACCAGGCATCAGTGGAAGTGGATGGCCTTGGTGCCTAAAAATTTGGATTCCCTAGTATTGGAGAATTTTGAGAGCAGGGAGGCAGGAATGGGAGGATGATGGGAGCACACCCTCATAGTAATTGGAAAAGTGGGGATGGCATAAGGGGTTAGGCATCAGCGGAAGTGAACGGCCTTGGTACCTGAAAGTTTGGATTCCCTAATGTTGGGGAATTCGAAAGCAGGGAGGCTGGAATGGGAAGATGGTGGGAGCACACCCTCATAAAACTCACACAATTATATGGATTAGACATGACTGGAGCAGGCTGCCAGAAGACTAGATTCCAGAATTCAAACAAAAAATAATCTTGATACTAAAATTTGTTTTGAGAATTGTATATTGCAGAATATACAGTCTCAGTGGATCTACACATCAAGCAAGCTGAGCATACCTGTTTGAATCTCTGATGTCCTGAATTTCCAGCTGGGTGCAGTGAAGACACAGCATCAGAGGCTTATCAATTTATTCTTCTCCCTGCCCCTCTTCTAATATCTCAACACCCATAATCAGCTTGAATAAGTTAATGAAGAGTCAGTACCTCTATTCCCTGGGCTTGGGGACTAAGATGGTTAATATTGGGCTGTCTTTCTAGGGAAAATAGTGGGTTTTTGGAACAGGGAGGATTAACTAGTATTTATTGCATAGCCATAAACTATTGGTAGAAATATGTATACTTGTTATTAAGATGAAGTTATAATTTCTTAAATGGTACAAAATTTACTTTGATTTCAAATTTAAGGTTGCCATTGGTATGAGCTTCTTATTAATATAAAGGTGAGATTAATATTGTGAATCTCATAGGCACTGTGCCTATATAACACATTTAGGTATACAAGGCTTAGACCCAGTTCTTCTTTAACTGTTTTAACTGATTTGAGATGGTTAGCCTGTGAGTTAAGGGCCTATAGCAAATTCATGGCTCTAAGTTTATTTTTAGGGTGTTTTCTGTATTTTATTTAGAAATATCTGAGAGGAGTTAACATACAACAGTCCAGATTGCCTTACATGGATAGTTGGTTTTCAAAGTGTCAGAAGTTCACAGAATTGATGTTACAAACATTTCTGTATTAATGTTCATTTTGATTAGAGACCTGTCTGCTCCTGACAGCTTCCTATCTTGGATTCTAAGAAGAAACTGAGCATCTTTGGAGTTACTCCACTTGTTGTGAGACAGCCACTAGGCAAGAATTGCCTCTTTTCATCTACAGACAAGTCACTGTCCAGAAAAGAATACACTTGCAAAATATTCTACTGATTATATGTGCCAAGACAGAGTAATCAGCCCTTAATAATTCTGCATCACTCAGTCTGTTAGATGATCCTGGGCCAGAAGGCCAAAGATCAGATGCTCTAATGTTTTGTAGTACAGGGACTGTCCAGGTGTTCAATGGTCTCTATAATTTGGGTAAGTTTTAGAAGCTATGCTTTGTGCTTCCCATAATTTCACTTAACTCAGTCATTCTGGATTTCTGACGGGGTTGAAGACTTATAGTCTCATAGACAATCCTGGCTATTTGCTTTGAGAGAAAAGATTTGAGAGGATGGTTTTCAGCTGACATTCATTCTAAAGCCAAGAAAAAAATCCAGGTTCAGAACTAAGTCTTTTAGTTAGAAGGGATGACAGAGGTTCTGGTTAGTCAACAAAATGATGGACTGGGTATTAGGTCTATCTTGCACCTTACTGACATAAATTGGTATAGTTATGCTCTAATTGTATTTTGAGTGAAAAGTTTTATTTTAAAAGGAAGGGTGATATGTAGGTGGAGCTAAGGTGGGAGGAGTAAGGAGAGGCGGAAGAGAAGGAGAAAAGCAACTAGGTGACAAGAGGGAGGGACATGGAGGTGGATGTTCACATGTCTCTGCTAGTCAAAGATAGTTGGTATATCTAGGTTGGGTATTGGGTTACACTTCTGATTGTATAGGCATCTTGTTATTGAGCATTACCAAACCTATAAAGCCTTTGATTAACATTTAAAAAATAGTATAAAAGCAAAAAGGAGAAGGGGAATGGGATAAGAGTTTTCTTGGGAGGGGAAATGGGAAAAGGGAATGGCATCTGAAATGTAAATAAAATATCCAATAAAGATAAAAACAAAGCAAAAACCAAAACAAAAACAAAACAAACAAATAAACAAACAAAAGACAATGTACAGCCCAACAAGGTGACTAGATACCTGCCAGGAGAGCCTACTAAAAGATTTCATTTTTTTCCATCCAGGTAACTGACCCACCAACACTCATTCTTTTTTTTTTAAATTTTAATTTTATCTACATTAGTGTTTTGACTTATATATGTTTATATGAACCCTTGGAACAGGAGTTGCAGACAGTTATGAGTTGCCATGTGGGTGTTGGGAATTGAACCTGCATTCTCCTTAAGAACAGCCAGTGCTCTTGAGCCATCTCTCCAGCCCCTGGAGTATTTTTCAAGACTCATCT
Organism: Arvicanthis niloticus; assembly: GCF_011762505.2. Classification (NCBI taxonomy): domain Eukaryota; kingdom Metazoa; phylum Chordata; class Mammalia; order Rodentia; family Muridae; genus Arvicanthis; species Arvicanthis niloticus. The sequence goes on from NC_047663.1 coordinate 108,576,011, forward strand.
GTGCCTTGACTAAAATAGAATTGTAACTTATAAGTATAACTGAAAGGACATATTTTTCCTGGACGAAAGCTTTATCACATAAGAAAATCATAGTCTAAAGGTAATTAAAATATTTTAATTTATGCAAAAGAGGATCATGTGTCTGAAAGCTTTCATTTCCTGCATTATAGTATTTGAGAAATTTTGGAGACTTTCAGATTTTCAAGATTAGAGCCGTTTAATCTTTTTCATTTTCTATTTTTTTCTTTGGAGGTTTTTGGTAAGTTTACTTTCTATTACTTCCAGTTCTGGAAGGGGGTGTCTCAATATATTGCCTGTCCCTGTGTATAACTCCAAGGCACTGTGACTTCATACCTCCTGCCTATATTTTGATAAGACTTTGGATTTAGAGTTTGATAGAGACATGAGACAAGAATTTGGGGACTGTCAAAAATATATATGAGAATTTTGAAGTCTGGAGAGCAGAGTGTTATGAATTGAATTAAGTTCCTTTAAACCTTATATATTAGCCTGGTATAGTGACACATATCTGTAATCCCAGCACTTAGGAGATAAAGGTAGGAAAATTATAAATTCTCTGCCATTCTTGGTTATATACACATATTATATATGTGTATATAATATATATATACATATATGCAAGTATATACTCACTATATACATATAATTTGATATACATATCAAATTATATATATGGTGAGTTTGAGGCCAGGGTGGACTACATAAAACCTTGTTTCTAAATAAATAAATAAATGAATGAATGAATAAGCAAGAAAAATTTTTTACACTCCTCAATGAGGTTATAGTTTCTATGGTTGCCCTCACTGACTAATATAGACATTGTCAAGAAAGCAAAATGGCCCAAGTGCTGCATGCATGCCTGTAATCCTAGAACTCAAGAGGCCAAGGCAAGGGACAAGAATATCTCAGGTTGGGAAATAGCCTAAGTTACATAATGAAACTATATTAAAAAGCAAATGGAAAGACAGTACTGAGGTCTGGAGAGATGGCTCCATGGCTCTTGCTATGCCAGGAATGTTAGTGCAACCTTTAATCCCAGTGTGCAGGACACAGAGTCAGACTGATCTCTGTGAGTTCAAGGTCAGTACATAGATGGACTCTTTTAATCACCCCCGAACAACCACCACCACCACCACCACTACCACCACCACCACCACAACAACAACAGGTATCTCTTATTCCTCTTGCAGAAGAAATAGATTAACATTCCAGCACTAACATGGTAGTTTACAAACTTTTGTAACTATAGTTTAAGGGGATCTGATCCCCTCTTCTGACCTCCATGGGCACCAACCACACTTATAAAATGTACATAGATACATGTTGGCAAAACATTCATACACTTCAAATCTTTAATTTTTTAAAAAAGACAATACAGATTTGGAAACCAATTTGTAAACTCTATCTTTTACAGTCCCTTTGAATATATGAATAACTCTAAACTCAATAAAAAAGAAAACCCTGTTGAAAAATGAGAAATAACGCCAGGCAAGTGGGTAAAGTCTGTAATTCTAGCTGTGGGAAAGGTTGAGGCAGGAGGGTCATAAGTTCCTGGCCTACCTCAGCAACTTAGTGAGACCCTGTCTCAAATTTTAAAATGGAAATGAGGACTGAGGGTATACCTCTAGTAGAACACTTGAGCAGAGAGAGAGGAAGAGATGAAGGGAAGGAGTTGAAGAGATATTTCTTTGATGATATAGAAACAGTAGTAAGAACATGGAAAGTTGACCGCATAGTCATTAAAAAAATTCAAATCAAAATTTTACTAAGATACCCCATCAAAAATATGAAGATGTCTGAAAGAGAATATTTTGAAGAGGGTGTGAGGGGCTGCCTCATACACTGTTATTAGAAATGCAAAATGTTTTTGCAAATGGTGTTACAAAGAAAACCCCTTTGTAAAACTATGGACTAGTTATTTGAAAATGTAGTTACCAATGTGACACAGGAATTCCACTTCTATGTGTATAGCAAGGAATTAAAACATATGTCCACTCCAGATTTGGTACAGAGATTATTTCTAGGGAGACATCTCTGTCATGGAGCACTTGCCTAGCATACATGAGGCAATGGCTTCAAGCCCCAGCACCAAAAAGAAAGAAATTAAAACAAATTGGTATGCAATAGAGACATGGCTCAGAGGTTAAGGACACTCACTGCTCTTCCAAAGGACCTGAGCTCAATTCCCACCACTTACATGGCAGCTCACAACCATCTGATGCTGTGTTCTTGGGTGCAGATGTACAACATGCATGAAGACAAAGCACCATTTACATAACATACATAAACAAATAGGTACATGAGTATTGTAATAGCATTCATCACTGGTAAAGAGAAAATCAGAGTCAAGAAAATTAAAAACTATTAGTGATTAGCTCCTGAGAATTGGCTGACAAATTCAGTGGTATATAAACAGCTTGTTTGGTTGTTTCTTTTCACTAATTAGAAATTGGAAGCTTGCAGGAATCAGGACTTGGTACCTTAGCTGCCTTCTAGATACAAGTAAAATTTAAATCAATTCTATTTCTCTTCCATGCAGAAATCCAGAATAAAATAGCAGTTATCACTAGGTTCTGATTTTCTTATCATGAAAAGCAAGCACACATGAGATCAAGTCACAAAAACTCAGGTGGTTTCTACACTTCCTTCCAGGAACCAAACCCAGGATCCTATGGTTTGTAGACAAGCACTCTACCACTGGGCTCCTGTCACAATCTCTAGGAACTCATGTGAGGTCTCTTACTGAGTGTGTTATATGTCCTACATACTCATCTTCATTAACTAAGAAAGCTGTGTGAGTAAAAGAAATTATATAAAATTTTTCACTAAGCCAAATTTATTGTGTATATATAGCTAGAGGTATCCAGATGTAGCACCAGCAAAGGTCCATTTCTGGATCTATTCTTGAGGATATGGAGTTTCCACTTGGAGAATGAGACACCACTCAAATGGATCCTGGCTTGAACTTAGTAAAAACCTTCACCTAGCTTCCATAACACTAGATAAGCCTTTATTTTGGGGTCCCTACAAACAACACTGTTCTCTGACTTTAGTGCCCAAGCGTCCCTCTTTATTGTATAAATATTGCTACTCACACTCACCCATTGCTGGTGACACACCCATAGCCATGCTTCCCAGACCTCAGGGAGCACATCACCCATAAATCATTGTTTCTCCAATATCCATACATCTGCCCTTTTCTCTCTAGTGGAGAGAAAAGCTAATGCTGTGTAGAGGCCATGTTCAAAATAGGATAAAGCATTTCCGGAGTTTGTTCTTAGCACAGACACCTTTAGGAAGACCCTTGCAAACATTTCCTTCTTTCTCTTACAGCTGTTTTCTGGCGCCTTTGCAAACCAATTCAGCACTATGAGAAAACAAGTCAGGCAAAGAAGTGCTTTAAAAACTGTGCTGTTAAGATGGGTACAATGTCTCATACCTGCACTTAGGAAGCTGAGGCCAGCTTGAGCTAGAAGTGAAACTGTATCAAAAAATACCTCCTCCCCAAGAAAAAACCCAAAAGCAAAACAAGGAAGAAGCAGGATGTCCTGGTGTCAGTGGCTCTTGGAGCACTCTAGTTTTCTCTACTCTGACTATATCAACAAACTAATTCCTTAGAACTACCATGTGGTCATGTGACTAGCAGATGCCACAGAAATGGCTACTGTCTTTCCACCCTGGCGAGGTTTTATATGATTTTCATCATGACTGTACATGCTTTTCTTAATGCTTTGGCCTTGCCTCCTTACTAGAAATGTCCAGTCACACACTGGTGCTTTCTCTGTACTGTCTGTTCTCACTTGGTCCAGTTCCTCATTTCCCCATCATCTTCCATCTCATTTCCCCATCTTCTCTAGATACTAATGTCACAGAGTGCTGACATAGGCAGAGTACACTTGTAGAAGATCCTTTCTCTAGCCTGAGTATTGCCAATGCTTTATTAGAAAAAGCCTTCCCAGATAGTACCAAATTAGATAAGGACAAGTGAATCATTGGCAGAGTCATAGTGATCTGACCCCTGAAAGATATCTGTACTCCCCCTGAACACCTATGCTCCTGTGTCATCCCCTTCCCCACATCTTGCATTTTTGTGTTTATAATCCCCATGTTAATAAGTAAAAATTATGATTTGATAAAAAAAAACCACACACACACAGTGTACCCCCGGTTCTGCTGACTTAGCTCCTGACAATCTATTTTCTTGTTCTCAGAAATACTTTGAATTATAAAACGTTATTGTGGTTTTTGTTAGTATGCTGGGTAAAATAATTTTTATTGATCTCATTTTAAACTTCAAAGTTTGTAGTGAGTTAAAATGTTCTTTGACATAATTATAGGTCATATTTATTTTCATATTGTAAAATGTTGGTTAATCTGCTGAACATTTTAAAAGGCTGGATTCCTTTTTGAGAATTTCATATATGAACACTGTATTTACATAATTTTCCCCTTTCTCTCCTTCCTCCCACTTTTCCCAACCCCCATACTTTTTAAATATGTCCTATTGTTTAGTTATTGTTTATATATTTATGCATGTATAGGTATATATGTTTGTGCAAATATTGATAAATAAAGCGTTTTGAAAATTAAAAATAAAGAAAAGAAAAAGCCTTCCAAATGTTACAGGTTGGGAGTTTTAGCATGAAAATTTTGTCAAATAATCTCAATAAAGAGAATTGTTTGTCCCAGGTATTAACAATGATACTCCTATTGCCTATCCCAGCTATCTTATGAAAGGGATCACAGTAATTATTTTCTTTGTGTTATTATTGGACATGTTCTGTTTTTTTGTGGTCCACAAATTTTATTCTGCTTAAATGTCTTTGGGTAAATGCCTCTTCACATGATTCCTCACCATTGTAGGCCCTGCATCTTGATTGCCCAGAAAAATCTAGTCACAGAGCCCCATGAGGATCTTCGTCAAGGTGGGACATTATGAGGATACTACTCTCTGCTTTCTTCTCCCTTGTGGAATTTCGTGAAAGACTTGGCTCTTTTTTCTATTTAGCTGAATACAGAGCTAGATTGTTTCTCTGAGTCCTGATATGGTAAAAACTAGGTCCTTGGACAGTCTACACAACTTCAGGTTCTTTGTCCACCTTTTGTGATATGCCTGCATTCTTCTTTCTTGTCAGGTTTGGAAGCCCGGAAGCACTGAAAGGTGAAGGTCCTTTTTAGAGAACATATTCTCTTTTCTGATGTGACTACTTTTGTTCTTTCTCCTATCTCTCTTATGTTCTAGCCCAGGCTGTTGTAGGACTTGTCATCCTGTGGCCACTGCCTCCTGAGTGACAGAATTGCATATGTATACAAGCATGCCTGGTTTATGGGTTTGTGCATACTCAACAAACAGTCTACCAACTGAATATTATCCCAACCTCCACTTTACTTTCTTTCTGAGGGTCCAGTTTTTCAAATTAGCCAAGCTGCATGTTTGTTTGAAGAGTCTCAGAATGCATTGGTCAATGCCACAGTACAATTTTCTTTCCTCAAAACTTATAATACAGTTGACTGTTGGCTTGCTTTGGTGAGAAACCAGGTAGTCCAAAAAGGAGAGTGGGTCTGTTGAAGTCAGTGGGATACTCTGTTTTTAGTGTGAGAAGTGCCATCTATTGGAGAGAAAGTTTCAATTGCCCAATGCTCAGAAATCTGAGAGAAAGTGGTTTCATAGGTGCTGGCTGGTAACTCAGACAAGCATATGTCAGGGAAAGAAAGCTCGAGAAGGCATGTTTGCCCTCTGGCCAAGGGCCAGTGCTGAGGGTAGTAGCCTGCCAGTGTTTGGGTTTGGTTTGCCCACCTCAATTCCTGTGATTGATTGTGCTCAGGTTTTTCTTCTCTGTTTAAGACAATCTTCCACTACTTGCAAAAACCAAACCAAACCAAAAGACAAACAAAAAACAAATGAACAAAAATGTCAACAAACAAAACAATAGCTTTATAACAAGATTGTGTTGTTTTTTTGAACAAATACTGAAATATGACCATTTCCTTCACTTCTAATCATCTGGACCTGAACAGCACCCACAGGTATTTGAACATTGAAGGGCATCTTTTCTCTCTGCATTGAGAGAGTAGCTACAACAGGGTTTGGTGCATGGAATAATTCTGGGAGGCCAAGTGACTGGTAAGACACCATTGAAATGATCACTGGCTTAGACATAGTGAAAGTTGTCATTTGATATTTTTTTTTAATCTGTAGAGAGACCTTTCTCCTTACTGCTTCATTAGTGACATTTTTCTTGCTGGTATAAATGCTGTTTCTATTTCAGATTGTCTCCATGTTTGGGGATGGCACTGCATTACTTCTATAGCCTATTGTGGTAAAAAGCACAGAGATAGGAAACTTTGTATCTATACAGCTGATGCTGGGCTCCAAGCAGCACTGATGTTGCCGCAGCTCTTTTGGAGCTGCTGCTGTAGCCTGGTACCAGTAGCTGAATATGCACCAGCCAGATGAAGTCCTGAGATGGTCCTCTGTTGACACTTCTCTTAATGTTAAAGATAAATTCACTGGCTTGGACTCAGGAGGCCGTCTCATTTGAATGTCTGAGTCTTTAGGATGATTGGAGCCAGCATTGCTCAGGGTTAAAAAGACCTTCCACATAGGCTGATTGACATTAGAGTCCCTGAGGGTTAAGGCAGAGTCCATGCTTCTTGCACCATGGCCTGGTTTCTTTACCTAGCCAATGCACCGGTCATCCAAACCAGTGTTTGCCTCACTTTCCAGCATACCATACGGGACTCATCCATTTAGAAGAAAGACATGTGTGGGGCATTTTTCATAGGGTCACATTTAACTGAAGCCTTCTCCACAAATCAAGTTATTTCTTTTATAAATAATGTACAGTGACTTTTGCTCAGAAATTATAGAAGCAGCAAAACCATATTTTGTGAATTCATTTTCTAGTTCTGAGTTGGAGGAAGTAGGATGCCAAAGAATGCTTGGAGGTACATACTGCTAAGTTTAGTCAGAGTCATCTGATTGGATAAAGAGTGTTGTTCAGTCTTGTGAAATCCTCCAGACAGGTATCTCAGGATCTAACATTGGTTTTGGGAAGCTGGTCTAATATTCTCTGGATCATGCTACTTTTTATCATGTTGATCTCTGTATCACATAGTCTTGATGAAGCTATTCTTCCTAGAATAGTTTTCAGGCTCACACTCTTGGTGCACTTGGACTCTAGACTTTATCCTTTAGTTCTCTGCAGCAATCCACACTTGCCAACAGCCTGAAGATGCCTTTGGTGAGGGAACTTTTTGTTTTTTATTTTTAAATTCAAACATCCAAACATATCCAAAATAGGTCTGTTCAGATGTAATTCTCACAGATTTATGATTCAGCATAGGGTAAGGCTGTGTGGGCAAGTTGTGCAGGGGAGTGCCAGGAGCCCACCCCAAGGTCCAGTTCACAGCAGGTATGTTTAACACTCTTCTGACCTGCATTTCTCTGGTGATGGGCTGACATCAGATGGGTGAACTTCAGGATGAACTGGCACTGCATCTCCTGGGCAGCTTTTCCATGAGGAAGGAATCCTGGGAGTTGGGAGGCGTTACAGAGTCCTTTGATTCTCATGTCAGGAGTGCAGTGTCTTGAAGTAGCTTGCCTAGATTCCAAAGGATAGTTGATCGAAGGAAGTGGGTATGCTGCTTTAGTTTCCAGGATTGATCCATAACTGGTTATCTTCTTTAATTCTGGTCACCCCTAATAGTGTTGAGTGTCAGGAGGGTGAACCAGTCTAAGGCTCCAGACTCCAGTTCTGCTTCCCTAGCATTGGTAATTCCATGATGATCACATCATTTCCTGTGACTGAATCGATCCCATTGTAGCTTGGCAGTTAATCCACTTCTGAGATGGTTGGTGAATATTTTGAGGTGAATACCCTTTTGGGGGGTTGTTCTCTGTCTAGAGAGGTTAAGACTGTAAATAATATAAACCGAGATTATTAGGAATTTCCCAGGGCAGCAGAATTGTAGGGTAAGAAACTAGGAAGGCTGAGAAAGCCAGTTGTTTTTCTATTCTGGAGAATTAAAAGTGGCCTGCATGTACATATCCTACACTCCCCCAGTCAACGATGTTATAGCGTGGGTGCTGTGTCTCCCGCTTTATCCAATGATGTTATAGCGTGGGTGCTGTGTCTCCCACTTTATTCAAGGATGGTATGGCGTGAGTGCTGTGTCTCCCACTTTATCCATATAGCTTGCTGTCTACTATCAGCCAATTGTACTTTTTTTCAAAGTTGTTGTGGCATTCTATTTTGGCCACAAAAAACATATCTGAATGGGAAAGGTGCCATCTTCCTCTAAGAACACTGTTGGGTTCTACATAGTAGTCCTATTAGAGCAGAAAGGAAACAGCAGGAATGACCCCTTGACAATAGGTCCCTTGTTCTGGAGTCGATCTCCCGACTGGAGACAGGGTGAGAGCAGGGAGGGCTCGCTACTGTCTCTGTGCTGCCTCCTGCCTGTGTCTCCACTGCCTGTAGATCTCCGGCCCAGCCTGATGCAGGAGGTCGAGGTCAAAGGACTCAGAGTGCGAGCAGGAGGGGAGATTTCTTGCCCCCACTGCTGCCTCTGCTTGCTCACTGCCGCCATCGCCAACCAGTCTATACCAGGTGCTGCACCTGTCTCTCTGCACTCAGCTGGTCCAGGCCAGGGCTGGGCTGATAGCCAGCTAGCTAACAAGGAGGCAGTTTGGTGTCCCAGGCAGGTTCCAGGAGAGCAGATCTCTCCCCACATGTTACAGCTCTTGTGTCAGAAACTCTCAGACACCAGGATGATTCTTGAGCACTTTACTTCCCCTAAATAGAGCCTTTATATACAGTTCCAGGGTTGGTTAGGGTCTGGCAGCAGATAATGCCTATTGGCTTGGTCTGAGAGCTTGGAGATACCTCATCTGCATGTGGGAGAGCCTGAGGCCTGTTCCTCATGACTGATGGTCATAAACCTCTCTGTGGAAGGGGTTGTCAGAGGGCTGAAGCTAAATGAAAAGAACCATGGCCTGGGAGCAGAGCTGAACTCCTGCCATCTGATAAAGGTTTTGGGGTTCCAAGCCTATACACGACCAAACACCCAGCTGCTTCTCACAGATCACCACCCCACACTTGACATTCCTGAAAGAACTTTCTGTGGCTTCTACGAATCATCTGTTTTGGCAAGGTTTTTCTTGATTAGAGGATATTCTTCTTGTATTCAACAAATGTTTTCATTTTCTCCATCAGTTGCTTGTGGCCACATCAGGCCTGTACCTGTTTCTGATAACTTTGTAGCTGACCATACTAAGGCCATCTTGGGGGACCTGTGGGAATGGGGAAGGTGATTCCTTAATCCACATCCTCTTTGAGCTGAGGACATTGGGTTGGGGATCTAGTGTGATCTGGAAATGTCAGGGAGGCTCAGGGTTCACTTCTATTCAGGTTAGAAATGTAGATACCAGAAAGCAGACTTATTGAGAGTTACCTGGGCTGAGGAGAGAATGTAGGGTAAAAAGCAGGGAAGGCTGGAAATCCCTGTATAGTTTACATGGCCAATATTTATTGAAGCTTCAGAACAACAAGTACTTGTGTAGGGAAAGGTTGCACATTGGCCTCTGGACTATGGCTGTGGAATCCAAGGCAGGAAGCACCTACTCTCACTCTCTGGATCTCGCTGTCTTTCTTGTCACCTGTACTTCTCAGGATCCAAAATATTGCTTCCATGAAGACTATCTTGCAATAAATCTGAACCAGATTAAAAGGCTATGTGACTACATCCACGGGCTAGTCGATAGAAGCACCAGGTTTCAGAACATAGTTGAAGAACATTGATATTCATTTTCCTCTGTTCCACCTGCAGGTGATCACAACAGGGACTTGAAAAGACCTTGAAGTAAATTACATACACCCATGGACACACTCAGTGGGACTGGCTCCAGTCTTCTCTCAGGAGGGTTCCTCAGCACTTTCTACACTGCAGTCCTGGCCAGGAATTGCAGACTTTCTTGGAGTGTGACCAGCTGTGCCATACTGGTTGTGGCCCCTCAGGCTTTCCTGGCACTGCTGGTGACCACTCACTGCTTCTTCACCCACATACGGAGCACCTCTGAGTTGGGTCCAGTCCTCATGTCCCTGTCCTCTTTTCTGTTCTCTTTGCTCTGTCCATGCTGTTGCAGTCTGTACTCAGGTCCACCTAATTCTTACCCAGATTACTGCAGTCACCTCTTCACTGACTCCCTATGATCCTCAAAGCATCTTTCTGATTATGAAGTTTTCAGCCTTAAGATACTCCCAGACCCTGTGGATTTTTAGTAGTGATCTCTGAGCTCTGCACTAGATGCTCTGGACTCCTGAGACTGAGCTTACTGTGCATTCTGCTCTGCCTCTGGGCTGTGGCTAGAGTGCTCCTCCTGGACCACTTACCTGGATCTCACCCAGGTAAGGGGCCCTGTGTTTGCCCATCCAGGGCTCTGCAGACGTCTGTCTGGTAGGGGTGTTCTTCACTGCCATATCTGTTTGTACTCAGACAATGTATCTGTGTATCCTGTGGGTTCTTATACTATGCACACATTCCTGGGTGCCATGGGGCTAAAGGAAGAAAAGGATTTGATGGATGCCCTAAACACAGGCTGGTGTGTTCACCAGGGTTGTCTTTTCTCCTGGACTGTTCTTACTTGGTCTTCTCTTCCTTTTATTTACCCTGTTCTGAGACCACTGCTTCTGCCCAGAATGCTAGATGCAACCAGGCTCCCAGAAGAAAACCCTGGGTGATCTACAGTTCAGTCTCATGGGCTGCTGCCACCACATGTTGAGGTTATTCCTGTTATTTTCTTCTTTGCTTCATGGTCTGGCATTACTCCTCACTTGAAATATTACCAATTTCAGGCTGTCATGTCTGAAACAAGAACAGAATTGCAGAAAAATGCAAAACTAGCCTGGGGATGGCCCAGTGACATAAAGCTTGCCTTGAGTGCTTGTTAAGGCCTTGGGGTTCATTTCTGATACTATAAGTTAATAACATCAACAAACAAATGCTGGCCATTTCCCAGCCCTGCTTCAATTCTTGACATAGGATATAATCTGTCGAGTTTGGTCTGCAACCTTGGCTGGCCCTGTACTCTTGGTTCCTGCCAGCAGCCAACATTTGCGCTTCTCTGACCTTTCCAGACTCACATAGCTAGGTCCCAGGCACTGACCCTTGCTAGTTTCAGTCTTGGGCTAGCCTTTCCTCTCTCCACCCAGGACTTGTACTTGAACTTCATGCTCCTTTCAGGCCTCACCTTCCTGACCAGGGGCACTACGAACTCCTCTGTTGCACTGTGGACGCACTTGAACAACATTGTCTCCATCCTGTGTGTCAGGTGGTATTCTATGGATTTGCAGCAACACCAAGCCCTCCAAAAAATTCCCTATTTCTATAGCCTCTGCAGTGTTCTGAAAATTCATTCAGTGGGCTGTCTTCCTCCCTAGACTAGGAAAGCCTCAAGAGTAGAAAATCCTTAGTGCCTGCCCAGGCTGCCCTACAGTTCAGTTGACCTGAGACCATGCAGTACACATCTGACTTTAGTTTGGGCCCATTGAATAATTGTGTGAGCCCTTCTTACTAAAGGTTGCTTCCCAGTGCCCAAGTTCAGACTTGGCCCTGGCAGTCAGGGCTTTCACTGTCATAGCTCAGTACTCAAACATGGGATTCCAGATTCCAAGTGCTTGTCTCACCTGTGTTGGGTGTGAGTCTGCTTCTGGATTTCTCTGCACTTCTGGCACCCCAGTGGCAGGGCAACAGTGCATCCAACTACACATTCTGGATTCTGGATTTTATTGTTGCTTCCTTGGAGCAACCCTGTGCAGCGTGACCTATGGTGGACAGTGAGGAGGACGTACTTGTGGTGGACAGTGGGGAGGAATTCCCTGTGTTGAACAATGAGGAGAACATTTCTGTGGTGGACAGTGGGGAGGACATCCCTGTGGTTGACAGTGGGGAGTATTTATCTGTTGTGGACAGTATAAAGGATGTCCCTGTGTTTGACAGTTGCTAGGACGTGTCTGAGGTGGACAGTGGGAAGGAGGTCCTTGTGGTGCACAGGAGGATGTCCCTGTGGTGTACAGTTGGGAGGACATCTCTGTGGTGGACAGTGAGGAGGTTGTACCTGTGGTGGAGAGTGGGGAGGACGTACCTGTGATGGACAGTGGGGAGGACTAACCTGTGGTGGAGAGTGGGGAGGACGTTTCTGTGGTGGACAGTGGAGTGGATGTCAATGTGGTACATTGGAGGACATCCCTGTGGTGGACAGTGGGGAGGACGTCCCAGTGGTGGACAGTGGTAAGGACGTCTCTGTTGTGGTCAGAGTGGAGGATATCCCTGTGGTGCACAGTAGGACATCCCTGTGGTGGACAGAGGGAAGTATATCCCTGTGGTGGACAGTGGGGAGAACTTTTCTTTGGTGGACTGTGGGGAGCATGTCTCTGTGGTAGACAGTGGGGAGGCCATGCCTGTGGTGGACCGTGAGGAATACGTCCCTGTGGTGGACCGTTATGAATACTTCCCTGTGGTAGACAGTGTGGAATACTTCCCTGTGGTAGACAGTGAGGAGGACATCCCTGTGGTGGACAGTGGGGAGGAGGTCTATGTGGTGGACAGTGGGGAGGATTTCATTGTGGTGGACAGTTGGGCAGACATCCTTGTGGACTGTGGGGAAAACATTCTGGTGGAGCCGAGGAGGATGTCCCTGTGGTGGACAATGGGGAGGAAATCTCTGTGGTGGACAGTGCAGAGGACACCCCTGTGGTGGACAGGAGGATGTGCCTGTGGTGTACAGTGGAGAGGATGTCCCTGTGATGGACAGTGGGGAAGACATCTCTGAGGTAGACAGTGGGGAGGACACCCTGAGGTAAACAGTAGTAAGGATGTCTGTGGTACACAGGAGAATGTCCCTGTGGTGTACTGTGTGGAGGACATCTCTATGGTGGACAGTGTGGGGGATGTCCCTGTGGTGATCAGTGGAGAAAATGCCCCTGTGGTGGACAGTGGTGAGGGCATCCCTGTGGTACACAGGAGGACGTCCCTATGGTGGATTGTGATGAGAAAGTCCCTGTGGTGGACCTTGGAAAGGACGTCTCTATGGTGGACAGTGGGAAGGATGTACCTGTGGTGGACAGTGGAAAGGATGCCTCTGTGGTGGAAAGTGGGAAAGATGTACCTGTGGTGGACAGTGGGAAGGACATCTCTGTGGTGGAAATTGGGAAGCGCATACCTGTAGTTGACAGTGGAAACAACATCCCTCTGGTGGACAGTGGAGAAGACATCCTTGTGTTGGACAGTGGGGAGGATGTCCATATTGTGGACTGTGGGGAAAATGTCCCTGTGGTAGACAGTGGACAGGACTTTCTTGTGGTGTACAGGAGGATGTCTTTGTTGTGGACAGTGAGGAGGATATCCCTGTGGTTTACAGTGGGGAGGATATACCTGTGGTGGACAGTGAGGAGGATGTCTCTGTGGTGGACAGTTGGGAGGATTTCCCTGTGGTGGACAGTGGGAAAAAAGTTCCTGTGGTGGACAGTTGGGAGAATATCCCTGTGGTGAACATTTGGGAGGACATATGTGTAATGGAGAGTGGGGGGACTCCCTGTGGTGGACAGTGAGAAGGACATCCCTCGGATATCCCTGTGGTGGACAGTGAGGAGGACATCCCTGTGTTAGACAGTTGGGAGAACGTCCCTGTGGTACACAGGAGGACGTCCCTGTGGTGCACAGTGTGGAGGATGTCTCTGTGATGGACACTTGGGAGGACTTACATGTTGGGATAGAGTGGAGGATGTTCCTGTGGTAAACAGTGAGGAGGACATCTCTGTGGTAGACTGTGGGGCAGACATCCCTGTGTTGAACAGGAGGAAGTACCTGTGATGGACAGTGTGGAGGATGTCTCTACAGTGGACAGTGTGGAGATCGTCCCTGTGGTGGCAGTGGGGAGGAGGTCCATGTGATGAACAGTGGGGAAGAGGTCCATGTGGTGAACAACAGTGGGGAGGATATCCCTGTGGTGGACAGTAGGAAGGATTTCACTGTGGTGGACAGTGGGGAGGACATCTTTGTCATGGACAGTAGGAAGGAAGCCCCTGAGGTAAACAGTGGTAAGGATGTCCTGTGGTACACAGAGGATGTCCATGTGGTAAACAGTGTGGAAGACTTCCCTGTGGTGGACAGTGAAGAAGACATCCTTGTGGTGACAGTGAGGAGAACATCCCTGTGTTGGACAATGAGAAGGATGTTCTTGTGGTGGACAGTGGTGAGGACTTTTCTGTGGTGAACAGTGGGAAGGGCATCCCTGTGATGGACAGTGGGGAGTACATCTGTGTGGTGGACAGTGGGGAGAACATCCCTGTGGTAAACATTGAGGAGGACATATCTGTGGTGGACAGTGGAAAAGACTTTCCTGTGGTGGACAGTGGAGAGGACATACCTGTGGTGGACAGTGAGGAAAAGGTCTTTGTTGTAGAGAGTGAAAGTGATGTCTTTGTGGTGGGCAGTGGGGAGGATATCCCTGTGATTTACAGTGGGGAGGACATGCCTGTGGTGGAAAGTGTGGAGGAAGTCTCTGTGGTGGACAGTGGGGAGGATTTCCCTGTGTTGGAAAGTGGGAAGCATGACCCTGTGGTGGACAGTAGAGAGGATGTCCCTGTGGTGGACAGTGGGGAGGTTGTCCTTTTGGTGGACAGTGGGGAGAACATTCTTTGGACATTCCTTTGGTGGACAGTGGGGAGGATTTTCCTGTGTTGGAAAGTGGGAAGCATGACCCTGTGATGGACAGTAGAGAGGACGTCCCTGTGGTGGACAGTGGGGAGGATGTTCTTGTGGTGGACAGTGGGGAGAACATTCTTTGGACATTCCTTTGGTGGACAGTGGGGAGAACTCCCCTGAGGTGGACAGTGGGGAGAATGTCCCTGTGGTGGACAGTGAGGAGGATTTCACTGTGCTGGACAGTGGGGAATGACGTTCTTTTGGTGGGCAGTGGGTAGGACATTCCTGTGGTGCACAGGAGATGTCCCTGTGGTGGACAGTAAGAGGACTTTCCTGTGGTGGATAGTCCTCTTACTATCCACCGGATATCCAGCGGATGACATCTCTGTGGTTGAGTGAGGAGGACATCCCTGTGGTGCGCAGGAGGACTTCACTGTTGTGGACAGTGGGGAGAATGTCTCTGTGGTGTACTGTGTGGAGGACATCTCTGTGGTGGACAGTGTGGGAGATGTCCCTGTGGTGGTCAGTGGAGAGAATGCCCATGTGGTGGACAGTGATGAGGACATCCCTGTGGTACACAAGCGGATGTCCCTATGGTGGACTGTGATGAGAACGTCCCTGTCTTACAGCTAAAACACATTATACAATGTAATGCAGTACCAGTCTTTATCAATACACCAGGAGAAATGCATGTGTACTCTCTGTGTTAAAGATAACTCTTAGAGAGTTGAAAACACTAAATGCACATTACTTGTGCAGTTGGAGTCAAGACGTATTCTTTGGATTTTGATATACACCCTCTATTAGCCAGCCAAGCATTGTTCTATGTTTTGAATACTATGTACAAATAAGTAACTGTTAAAGACAACTCTCAGAGAGCAGAAAACAATAAGTGTACATTACTTGTGCACTTTGAGTCAAGTAATGTTTTTTGGATTTTGGTATAAACCCTGTATTAGTTGGCCAAGCATTGCTCTTTATTTTGGATACTATGTACGAATAAGTACCTGTTTTATAGGTAAAACACATTAAACAATGTGATGCAGTACCTGTCTGTATCAATACACCAGAAGAAAAGCATTTTTATGTTATGGGTTAAAGACAACTCTTAGAGAGCTGAAAAGACTAAATGCACGTTACTTGTGCAGTTTGAGTCAAGATGTGTTCTTTGGATTTTGGTATACACTCTGTATAAGCCAGCTGAGCATTGTTTTTGGTTTTGGATACTATGTACAAATAAGTACCTGTATTTACATCTAAAACACATTGTACAATGAAATGCAGTACCCATGATTGTCAATACACCTGAAGAAAAGCATGTGTACTCCCTGAGTTAAAGACAACTCTTAGAGAGCTAAACACATTATTGCACATGACTTGTGCAATTTGAGTCAAGACGTGTTCTTTAAATTTTTGTATAAATCCTGTATTAGCCAGCCAAGCATTGTTTTCTGTTTTGGATGCTATGTACAAATAAGTACCTGTATTACAGCTAAAATGCATTATAAAATGTAATGCAGTACCTGTCTGTATAAATACAACAGGACTAAAGCATGTGAAATCCCTGAGTTAAAGAAAACACTTAGAGAGCTGAAAACACTCAATGCACCATACTTGCAGCTTGATACAAGAAGTGTTCTTTGGATTTTTGTATACACCATGTATTAGCCAGTCAAGCATTGTTCTTTGTTTTGGATAATTGTCGCTACCCACTTCCGACCTGCGGAATAAGGCAACGGCAACCGTGTTCTTCTTCAAGCAGTTTATTCAGCTATCCCTGTACAGCGCGCTTCCTCTCTCTCCTTCTCTTCTCTTCTCTCTCTTCCCCAGCTCCCGCAGCCCCATATATGCATTGCCTTGATCCTATCAGCAGCTGCCACGAAGTCACTAATTGGCCACTCTCAATCATGCGAGGTGGGGTGATCGGGTAACCACACCTCTCAGTGCATACAACTCCATATATGGAGTTGTCTTTTCTCTCAAGCAATGCCTATGCCAAGTGCCACTTTGTAATGGTGAGAGTGGAGCCACTTCCCACAGCTCCTCCTTTTTTGTTTTATGTGAGCAGAAGGACATAGAGGTCTGACCCCCTGTATTTGAAGGGAGATTGTCAACCTCATTTTCACCACCTGCCATCTACAGTATGGTTACCATGGGCGACCCATGTTTTCCAGGGGAAAGGAACTATGGCAAAACCTGTATGCAGTCAGACATATGTCCAAGGACATACAGCACCCTCTTCAGTGCTATGCCCTACATCCTGATGCATGTTACAACTCAGAGCACTTCAAATAGCTTAGCCAGATTTGCGGGGACTGGCCTCCTTCAAGAGCAGTAAATGCTTGAACAATCACGGCATTAGCGTTGTGCTGTTGCATACGCATCTTCAGAATGAACCATAGTGCTAGGCAACTGATAAGAACAAGGCAAAAGGTAAGGGCTGCAATTCCCGCCCATTCTTTTAGGTGGTTCATTGCAGATCGGATCCAGGAGGCCAGGCCCTCAGCAACAGACAGGTCAACACGGGTGAAATTCACGTGCACCATGGCTAGCCACAGCTTCTGCATCAAGCCATCGAAATCTTCCGTCCAATTTCCTGTAAAATACTGAGACAAATTTCTAGACAAATGAGCTGCTTGACTTGCATTTTCATATCTTACAGATGTCACACAAAGACCTGTATACTTCCACTGACAGCCCAACTGAGCTAATTCCATGAGCATGTCTACTTGCTCCTGGACTAGATCCACTCTTTGATTCACCAGCATAATGCTGGCTCTCAATTGAGAATTAATCTGCCTCTGTGTATCCAGGGCCATAGCCACATTGGCCTGCTGCAGTAGCAGCAGTAGCTGACACTGCAATAGGTGTCACAATGGTGGCAGTAATACCAAAATCCCTGCATGTCCTAAACAGGGTCATAGCTGATGGGGCCTCAACTGGCCAAGGAACTAATCTAGGCATTCCCATCTGAACTTTTTAGTTTCTCCCTGCAGGGTCAGGATCTTTTCCCCCATCACCATCAGCATGAGCATTATCTTCACTAGCAACATCATGATTAGATAGGAGCTTCTGTCATCGGCTTTGCGCTGGATGAGTAAGTCTCTCTGGAACCCACAATGGCTGTTGCCCATCCTGTGGAAAAACACAAACAGACCCTCTCGCCCACACCAACACTGGGTCTGGTCCATTCCACTGACCAGTAAGGATATCCTTCCATAACACTTGTCCTTTATTTGCTGGAGACTGTTGTTCATGTCGCTCTGCCGTGGACTTACCCTCTTTGTCCAATTGAAGATAATTGAGAGTAAAAAGAGCAATAGCAAGTCTTTCTCTAGGTGTCTTTCCCATACCTACTCCCCCTTTTTGTTTTATTAAACACTCCTTCAAGGTTCTATGGGCACGCTCATCTATGCCCTGTCCTTGGGGGTGATATGGGAGTTCAGTGGAATGAGATATTCCCATGGCTTTGCAAAAGCTCTCAAATTGGGAGGAGGTGTAAGCTGGGCCATTGTCTGTTTTTAAGGACTTTGGCATTCCCCAGGCATTCCATGCCTCAAAGCAATGCACAATGACACGTCTTGCTTTTTCTCTGGTCATTGCCAAAGCAGCTATGACTCCAGAGGCAGTGTCTACAGATACATGTACATACTTTAATTTTCCAAATTCAGAAAAGTGTGTAACATCCATTTGCCAAATATGCAAAGGGCATAAACCCCGGAGATTAACACCCACAGTTGGGATAGCAATATATGGCAGACAGGAATTACAGCTTTTCACAATGCTAAGAGCCTCCTCTCAAGAGATCTTAAAGCGAGTAACCAATGCTCATGCATTGACATGAAATTGTTCATGGAATGTCTTAGCGTTTTGAACAGGAGTATGAGCAGAGAATATAAAGATGGCTCTGGTAGCCTTATCTGCCAAATCATTTCCATCTGCCAATGGACCAGGAAGTCCAGTAAGAGCTTGAATATGTTGTACATAAAATGGATTTTTCCTATTTAAAATTTCCTGCTGTAATTGAATTAAAATTTCTCGAATTGTACTTTTAACATTTATTTTTCCTACTGTTTCCAAAATTTTAAGAATATTTACCACATACTGGGAATCAGAAATTAAATTAAAAGATTCTTTAAATTTTTTAAATACCATTAATACAATTCGTAATTCAATTACCTGAGGGGACTCTATGGCAAACTGGACAACTTTGGGGCTATCACCAGAAACCACATATGAGCCACAACCAGTTTTAGATCCATCAGTAAATATTATTTTTACATCTTTTAATGGAACAGCGCTAGTCATCTTTGGAAAAACCACTGGATGTTCTTTTATAAATTGTAATAAGGGATCCTTGGGTAAATGATTATCAATAATACCTAAAAAGGAACATATCAATATAGCCCAATCATCCATGGTGGAACATAATACCTCTTGTTGCTGGGCTGTATAGGGCACCACAATTTTTTGAGGCTCACTTCCAAAATATTGTATGCTTTGTTTTAACCCTTGTAAGGCCAAAGCCGCCACAGCACTTGGATAATACTCCAAGATCTTTCCAGGTGATATTTTTGGATATATCCAAAGCAAAGGTCCTCCCTGCCAAAGAATTCCAGTGGGCTGCTTTGGGGTAGATAAGATACACAATTCTAAAGGGGCTGTTAAAATCCTCCTACGCAAGTAAGAAGTCGACAGGGCCTTTTCTACCTCATCCAGGGCTACTCGAGCCTCAGGTGTCAAACTTCTAGGAGACATCAAATCAACATAATTGGCTATTAGACAATCCTAAACAAGGTCGAATCCATTGAATATCCCCTAGCAATTTCTGAAAATCATTTAAGGTACACAATCCATCCTTACGTACTTGAATTTTTTTGTGGCCTTATTTCTTTTGCAGTAATGACAGATCCCAAATAATTAATTACTTTGTCTTGTTGTACCTTCTCGGGGGCTATAATTAGGCCAAAATGTCTCAATTCCTCAACCATCAATGTATATGCTTCTTCTAAAATTTGTTTACTTTTTATAGCCAATAAAATATCATCCATATAATGATAACAATAAAGCTTTGGGAATTTCTGTGTAATGTTAACTAATGCCTTATCCACATAGAGTTGACACATGGTAGGACTGTTGGCCATACCTTGAGGCAAAACAACCCACTCATATCTCCCATCTGGTTGGGCATGATTAATGGAGGGAAGAGTAAAGGCAAAACGCTTGGCATTTTGTTTGCACAAGGGAATGGAAAAGAAGCAATCTTTTATATCTATTACTATAAGTGGCTATTCCTCTGGTAAGGTAGAGGGCAATGGTAAGTTCCTCTGAACAGGTCCCATAACTTCCATCTGGGCATTAATGGCTCTAAGATCATGCAACAATCTCCATTTTCCAGATTTCTTTTTGATAACAAAAATTGGCGTATTCCAAGGGGATGTGGATGATTGAATATGCCCTAAAGCCAATTGCTCGTTTACTAATTCTGTGGCTGCCTGTAGCTTTTCTGAGGAGAAGGGCCACTGAGGAACCCAAACTGGATCCTCAACTTTCCATGTTATGGGTAATGCTTCCTCAGCAGCCCCTGGGAAAAAACAGCCCTGTTCTTCCCTTTTTCGAGTTGGGTAGTATAGGAGATTTCCTGCCCTGTAGGTACTTTCCAAACCCATGTTCAGGGTGGTGCCCCATGCGTTTTATAAGCTTTGGGGCAGCTGTTCCATAATCTGCTTCATTAGTCAATATAAAAACCTATGTCTTTTAACAGATCTCTTCCCCACAATGACACAGGAATTTCTAAAACATAGGGTTGCATAGTGCCAGAATGACCCTCTCGATCCTTCCATGTTAAAGATTGGGCACTTATATCAGGGGATTTGCTATATCCTAGCCCTTGTAATAATTGTTCTGACTTTTGAATAGGCCAACCTTTAGGCCAATCTTTTATGGCTATAATGCTTTTGTCTGATCCTGTATCTAAGAGGCCAAGAATACTTTTTCCTTCTATCTGTAACTCAATAAGGGGTCTCTGTTCTAAATCTATGGCATTGCCTATATAAGGCGTGCCTGAGGATCCAAACCCTCGATCTTGCCTCTATCAGCTGAGGGAAACAAAGAATGGCAGCTTGGTAGCACAAGTAATTGTGCAAGTCTATCCCCTGGGGAGATTGCAGCTATTCCCCTGGGAGAAGATACCACGATTTTTTTCAATGCCAGTATAGTCAGAATCAATTACTCCGGGGTGAACAATGATCCCCTGCATAGTGGTAGGGCTTCTACCAATCAAGAGTTCCACTGTTCCTTCACGCAAGGGTCCTTTGAAATCTGAGTCTACCAACTGGGGTCCCATTTGGGGTGTTAGTACAAGTCTGGTGGTGGCACAGAGGTCAAGCCCTGCACTTCCTCTTGTTGCCCTTCTTGCTGATTCCATGCCATTGGCCTTCTCAGGGATGGCCAGGATCTCTCCTCCTCCATTGCCCCATATATTTGAGGGCCCTGAGGACGGGGGCCCTGTGCCCTGTTTTTTGGCTTAGTGCCACCAAACCCGGGAGCAAGCAGTTGCCCATTTATGTCCTTGACTGATCTACATTCATTGACCCAATGGTTCCCTTTTTTGCAATGAGGGCAGAGCCCTGGGCAGGGTTTAAAAACTCTCCCACTCCCTCCTTTTTGGGGGCAGTTCTTCTTTAGGTGGCCGGGCTGACCACACCTAAAGCAATTCCCAGAACTGGTTCCTTGCTTCCTCGTAAGTTGCATGACTGCAGCTTCTAAACCAGCATTAGATAGCGGTCCACCTATCTCCCTGCATATCTTCATCCAGACCTCCAATCCCTTACTTTTATAGGGGTTGATAGCCTGTCGGCACTTCTTGGTGCACTGTTCAAAAATTAGCTGTTTGATTAATGGCATGGCTGCATTGGGGATCCCCAAAAATTCTACCAGCAACCTCTACCATTCTGGCCACAAAGTCAACAAAAGGCTCAGCTGACCCCTGGGTTATCTTTGTTAGGTTCCCTTGTACTTCTCCCCTATTAGGAAGGGCCTTCCATGCCCTGGTGTCTAATTGATTAATCTGCTCGTATACCTGCATTGGGTAATTAATCTGTTGGTTGACAAACCTACCTGTCCTAGTAGCATGTCTTGATTCCAGGCCTGTTGGCCTGCAGCCGCATTAGCAGCAGCCTGCTCTGCTGAGAACTCTATGAAAAATGCTTTCCAATCAAGATATTGGCCAGGAGTTAAGCAGGCCTTGGCTAGGCTCATCCAATCACTTGGGGTCATGCAAAATTGATGAAGAGATTCTAATTGTGCTATGACAAAAGCTGCACTATTGCCATAAGCACGGACCCCCTCTGCAAGCCGTTGAATTATTTTAAAGTCCAAGAGCTCATGTACTCTATTTCCCCCTCCATCCTGAAATACGGGGAAGCACTGCTGTGCCATAGCTTCTCTCCAGGCCTCTGGTCAGAAACTCCATCCACTAGACATAGCTAATTCCGGGACATAGGGTGGTGGCCATGGCAAATTTGGCAGCCCTGGGGCAGAAGGTTCCACATTAAGTTCTACTTTCTCCAGCCTTCTTACTAATTTTTCTAGCTCTTCCTCAGTATCAGTATTCTCCCCCTCCTCATCTGTTTCTTCTGATTCCTCTGACTTTGCCGATCACTCATCTTTTAATTGCTCTAACGCTTTGGATAATTTTTTAAGTTCCTTCTGACATCTTCCTTCTTTATCCTGGATGCAGGTACGCACCAACTTCCACAAAGAGTGGACACCACCTTTTAACTCTCCTTGCTCCCATACAAGATCAAGATCCCTCCCAAGCTTATCTCAGCTTCTAAGTGTCAAGTGACCTGAAACAGCAAACCATGGGGCCACTTTATCAATATCTTGTAAAAATTTTTCTAATGTAGAGGACTTTATCCCCAGCCCTTTGGCTTTTAAAAGCTCTTTCAGGGCAAAAAAAAAAAAAATTGGGTGACTTTGTGAAGTTCCCATCTTATAAGAAACTTGTCTAAAACCCCGGAACTTTATTGGCTAGTTTAACTTTAGCACTTTATCGTTTCTTCCGAGAGCCTGACTTGTTTCACTAATTGGGAACCTACTTTCACTTTCAACTGTCAGTTTCAACTCTCGCTTTCAACTGTCAGTTTCAACTCTCGCTGTCAACTCTTGCTTTCAACTCGTCCCAATACCAGGAACTTATCTTGTCTCCTACCCGAGAACCTAACTTGTCCCACTTACCTGGGAACTTATCTTGTCTCCTACCCGAGAATCTAACTTGTCCCACTTACCTGGAAACTTACCCAGTCGACTGTCCTGAAGCCGCAAGAAGTTCTGAACATGTCCCAAGAGGTTTCGGTGGATCCCGGGTTTCGGCACCACTTGTCGCTACCCACGTCTGACCGGCAGAATAAGGCAACGGCAATCGTGTTCTTCTTCAAGTGGTTTATTCAGCTATCCCTGTATAGCACACTTCCTTTCTCTCCTTCTCTTCTCTTCTCTCTCTTCCCCAGCTCCCACAGCCCCATATATGCATTGCCTTGATCCTATCAGCAGCTGCCACGAAGTCACTAATTGGCCACTCTCAATCATGCAAGGTGGGGTGATCGGGTAACCATACCTCTTAGTGAATACAACTCCATATATGGAGTTGTCTTTTCTCTCAAGCAATGCCTATGCCAAGTGCCACTTTGTAATGGTGAGAGTGGAGCCACTTCCAAAGATACTATGTACAAATAAGTACCTGTATTACAGCTAAATGCATTATACAATGAAATGCAGTACCTGTGTTTATCAATACACCAGGAGAAAAGCATGTGTATTTGCTGAGTTAAAGACAACTCTTACAGAACTGAAAACAGTAAATGCACATTTCTTGTGCAGTTTGAGTCAAGATGTGTTCTTTAGATTTTGGTATAAATCCTGTATTAATGAGCCAAGCATTGTTCTTTGTTTTGGTTACTATGTACAAATAAGTACCTGTATTACACCTAAGAAGCATTATACAATGTAATGCAGTACCCATCTGTATCAATACACCAGGAGAAAAGCATTTTTATGTTATGGGTTAAAGACAACTCTTAGAGAGCTGAAAAGACTAAATGCACGTTACTTGTGCAGTTTGAGTCAGGACGTGTTCTTTGGATTTTGGTATAAAACCTGTATTAGCCGGCCAAGCATTTTTCTTTGTTTTGGATACGATGTACAAATAAGTACCTGTATTACAGCTAAAAATCATTATACAATGAAATGCAGTACCTGAGTTTATCAATACATCAGGAGAAAAGCATGTGTACTCCCTGAGTTAAAGACAACCCTTGACTTCCGGTCTGGGCCTGAGCACTGAGCAGACCACCAGCAGCAGCTCTGCACCCAACCTCACAAAACCCAGATGAAGCAGGGCTACCAGGAGCTCTAACCAGGGAAGTATCTCAGGTAAGGAATCAGCAACACTCACCCCAAACAGGGAGTATCTGGGGCACACAGGAACCCAGGAATTCACTTCTGGTCCAGAGCACTGGTCCCTTCTTGTTTCTGCCTGAACACTGAGCAGATCTTGGACCTCAGCTCTAACCCCAGCAGCAGCACTCATCCCAAACAATTCTGACACAACCAAGATAATAGGAAAGACAAGGCTCCAGTCAGAGACAGCTCAGGTAGCACCAAGGAGATCCAGATGGGGAAAAGCAAGTGCAAGAATACAAGCACCAGCAACCTAGAGTACTCGGCTTCATCAGAACCTAGTTCTCCCACATTAGAAAGTCCTGAATTACCCATATCATCAGGAAAGCAAAAGTCAGATCTAAAATCACTTCGAATGACAATGATAGAGAAGTTTAAGAAGGACATAAATAACACCCTCAAAGAAATTGAGGAGAACACAGATAAACAGGTGAAAGCCCTTAAATAGGAAACACAAAAATCCCTTAAAGAATTACAAGAGAACACAACTAAACAGGTGAAGGAATTGAACAAAACCATCCAGGACATAAAAATGGAAGTAGAGACAATTAAGAAATCACAAAGGGAGACTATCAGGGATATAGAAAACCTAGGAAAGAAATCAGGAGTCATAGATACAAGGACCACCAACAGAATACAAGAGATAGAAGAAAGAATCTCAGGTGCAGAAGATACCATAGAAAATATTAACACAACTGTTAAAGAAAACACAAAATGCAAAAAGTTCTTAACACAAAACATCCAGGAAATTCAGGACACAATGAGAAGACAGAACTTAAGGATAATATGTATAGAAGAAAGTGAGGATTCCCATCTTTAAGGGCCAATAAATATCTTCAACAAAATTATAGAAGAAAACTTCCCTAACCTAAAGAATGAGATGCCCATAATCATCCAAGAAGCCTACAGAATGCCAAATAGACTAGACCAGAAAAGAAATACCTCCCGTCACATAATAATCAAAACACAAAATGCACAAAACAAAGAAAGAATTTTAAAAGCAGTAAGGGAAAAGGCCAACTAACATATAAAGGCAGACCCATCAGAATTACACCAGACTTCTCACCAGAGACTATAAAAGCTAGAAGATCCTGGACGGATGTCATATAGACCCTAAGAGAACATAAATGCCAGCCCAGGATATTATACCCAGCAAAACTCTCAATTACCATAGATGGAGAAACCAAGATATTCCATGACAAAACCAAATTTACACAATATCTTTCCACAAACCCAGCACTACAAAGAATAATAGCAGGAAAGCACCAATATAAGGAGGGTAATTATACCCCAGAAAGAGCAAGAAAATAAGTCTCTTCCAACAAACTCAAAAGAGATAAACACACAAACAATGCCTCCGCTGTTAACAAAAATAACAGGAAGAAATAATCTCCTCTCCTTAATATCTCTCAACATTAATGGACTCAATTCCCCAATAAAAAGACAGGCTAATGGGCTGGATACACAAAGAGGAAGACAAGGGAAAGCCCACACTCACATGGAAATTGAACAATACTCTACTCAATGATAATGTGGTCAGGGAAGAAATAAGGAAAGAAATTAAATACTTTTTAGAATTTAATGAAAATGAAGACACATCATACCAAAACCTATGGGACACAATGAAAGTGGTGCTAAGAGGAAAACTCACAGCTCTAAGTGCTTACAAAAAGAAACTGGGGAGGGTATACACTAGCAGTTTGACAACACACCTGAAAACTCTAGAACAAAATGAAGCAAATACATCCAAGAGGAGTAGACAGGAGGAAATAATTAAACTCAGGACTGAAATTAACTAAATATTAACAAAAAACTATACAAAAATCAATAAAATTAGGTGTTGGTTCTTTGAGAAAATCAACAAGATAGATAAACCCTTAGCCAGACTAATCAGAGGACAGAGAGACAGTATTCAAATTAATAAAATCAGAACTGAAAAGGGGACATAATAACAGAAACTGAGGAAATCCAAAAAATCATCAGATCCTACTACAAAAGCCTATACTCAACAAAATTGGAAAATCTGGATAAAATGGACAATTTTCTAGACAAATACCAGTTACTAATGTTAAATTAGGAGCAGATAAACCATCTAAACAATCCCATAATCCTGAAAGAAATAGAAGCAGGCATTAAAAATCTAGTCACCAAAAAAAAGTCTTGGACCAGATGGTTTCAGCCCAGAATTTTATCAGATCTTCAAGTAAGACCTAATACCAATTCATTTCAAACTGTTCCACAAAGTAGAAATAGAAGAAACACTGCCCAATACATTCTATGAAGCCACAACTATGCTTATACCTAAACCACACAAAGACCCAAAAAAGAAAGAAAACTTCAGACCAATTTCCCAAATGAATATCAATGCAAAAATACTCAATAAAAATTTTTGAAAACTGAATCTCAGAATATATCAAAACAATTATCCATCATGATCAAGTAGGCTTCATCCCAGGAATGCAGGGTTGGTATAATATACGGAAGTCCATCAATGTAATTCACTATATAAACAAATTCTCAATTAAGGAATCTCAAATGGTTGAGAAGCACCAAAAGAAGTATTCAACATTCTAGTCATCATAGAAATGCAAATGGAAACAACATTGAGATTCCACCTCACACCAGTCAGAATGGCTAAGATCGAAAACACAGGTGACAGCAGATGCTGGCGAGGATGTGGACAAAGAGGAACACTCCTCCATTGTTGATGGGATTATTAGCTGGTACAACCACTATGGGAATCAGTCTTGTGGTACCTTAGAAAATTGAACATAGTATTATCTGAGGATCCAGCTATACCACTCCTGGGAATATACCCAAAAGATGTTTCAAAATACAACAGGGACACATGCCCCACTATGTTCATAGCAGCCTTATTTATAATAGCCAGAAGTTGGAGGAATGGATACAGAAAATATGGCATATTTACACAATGGAGTACTACTCAGCTATTAAAAAAAATGAGTTCATGAAATTCTTAGGCAAATTGATGGAGCTTGAGAATATTATCCTGAGTGAGGTAACCCAATCATAAAAGAACATATATAGCATACAATCACTGATAAGTGGATATTAGCCCAAAGCTCACAATACCTAAGACATAATGCATAGACCACATGAAACCCAAGAGGAGGAAGGAAGACCAAAGTGTGGGTGCTTTTTTAGGAGTAGCAAAATACTTAACCAGAGCTCCCAGGGTCTGAGAACAGAAAGGGAGGGACTCATGACTCCACTTGTATAGGTAACTGAGGGTGGCCTCGTTAGGCAACAGTGGAAGTGGAGGGCCATGTTCCCCAAAAGATTGGATCCATAGTGTTGGAGAATACGAGAGCAGGGAGACGGGATTGGGAGAATGGTGGGAGCACACCCTCATAAAAATTGGAAGAGGGGATATGGGATAAGGTGTTTTGGGGGAGAAAGGAAGTGGAGATAACAGTGAAAGATAAATATGTAAAATATCAAAAAAAAAGATAATGGGTCTGGAAGAAAAAGGATACTTTACTTATTTCAAACAATTCTCAAAGGTTTCCAGGAGATGCTTATTGGCTAAGATCATATTTAAGCTCTTCACAAAAGAATTTATGTCTCTGTTTAATATTCTCAAGAGAGATGCAAATCCTAATTTCTCACAATAATTAATTGACAAAAGAGGAGTAATTTTGCAAAAAGTAGAAGAAGCTCTCATTAATTTATATATTATATAGATTGATATAGATTGATTAATTGTTGGCTGTTTTATAATAGTCCTTTGATAAAAAGAAATTATTAGTAAAGAATTATATTTCTTTAAATAGTGTCTTCATGACTCTCTGAGGGTTGAAGGGGCATGCCTTGTTTATTCTTAACTTTCTAAAACTGAAAGCTCATGGCAAATCTGCCGCTGATTGCCTCTGGCATTGCTGAGACCAATAAAAATTAAGCCACAACTATGTGGAAGGACCCTTTTACTCTTGAATGGAATGGCCAGGACCCAGTTCCTACATGGGGCTGAGGATTGGTATTCATGTTTGATACCACAGAAGGCACAGCTAAATGGCCACCAAAAAGATTAGTGAACTAAATAGATACTCCCACAAAACCAGGCCCAATTATAAATAAGATGAATAACAATTGACATCCATGGAAAAGAAATTTCCCTGAGAATTCCCTTCTTTTTTCCTTTACAGATAAAAAATTAATCACTGGTGATGTCTGCTGTTAGGAGTTCTAATACTGACGCTGGCTTCTGGACTTATACTACTCAGACCTCCAATGGGCCTTTGACAAGGACGTCAAACAGCTATAGACTGACATCACTAATCTGAAGAAATCCCCCTTTTCGCTGTCTGATTCAATCCCCCCAAATTGCAAAGGACTTTATTGGACTTGATTTTCTCTTTTACAATAGAAAAGATTATGTACAGCTCTAGACTGTGTATAGCCCTTAAAGAAGAATGCTGCTTTTACATAGAGAAAACAGGAATGATTAAAGAGAGCATGAAAAAGGCCAGAGGAGGTCTTGAGAAAAGACAGAGAAAGAGAAAAATGAGAGCTTGTACAAGAATTGGTCTTCAACCTCTCCATGATTGTTAACCCTACTTCCTTCCATCTTGGGACCATTAATTAGGTTATTTTTACTTATTTCCTTTGGTCCCTGGGCCTTAAATAGGCTGACTAACTTTGTGAACAGATAGATAATCTGATAGCAAAATCTATTCAGATACATTATCATAAGTTAGCTATGGAGGACCACAAGATGCTAGGTGAGGATGTTACTCTATCCAGGGTGCTCCCAAGTTCCATCTCCACCCAACCTAAAAGAGGGGACTTCTTCCCCTAGACCAAGCAGAGAGGGGCCACCCAGAACCACCTCTGTTTGGCAATCTGAATTCTTGCTTAGGCTGCGAGGCTAAGCACTGCAAGGGAATATAAATAAAAGTTAAAAATATGTTTCTGGGTTCCCCGAGGAACAAGCTTGACTGCATAGGGGTTGATGTCAAAAATATCCCCTCTCCAGGAAAAAGACATCGAGACAGGTATGGACCTCATGCCTCACTGGACAATGACAGGAGGACTGGAGCCATTACAAGGTCCCCTTTAATTACTGGAGGTCAGGCCTCTATCCCTGCCTTGGCAAGATTAGAATCGCCATAGCCCTTCTATAATTAGAGAAGGGAGGAGATGTCAGGGGCAGCCCTGCTTATACACTGAAGGTCTAAAATCAGCCATAAGCCTAAAATCAGCAATAGGCCTGACATACATGCCTGCTAACACAAAGTCTTGGGTCTCTATGGGAAAACACTGAAACAGATGTCTATAAACTATTGTAAACAGGCAGCTTTTGTGAAAATCTACCAGCTTGAGTAGTATAAACCTTGTATATAGGCAGTCTTGACAGATAGTACCAACTTAGATAAGGACAAGTGAAGCAGAGGCAGAGTCATAGTGACCTGACTCCTGAACCTTCACCCAGCTGATACCCTGTTCTGAAAGACATCTGTACTCCCCCTGAACATCTATGCTCCTATGTCATCCCATTCCCCACATCCTGCATTTTCTTGTTTATAACCCCTGTGTTAAAAAGTTAAAATTATGATTTGGTAATAAGAAAAAGACAAAAAAAGAAAAAAAAAGAAATGAAAAGAAAAGAAATTTCACACAGTGTCCCCCTGGCTCTGCTGACTTAGCTTCTGACAATCCATTTGCTTTTTATCAGAAATACTTTGAATTATAAAATGTTATTGTGGTTTATGTTAGTATGCTGGGTAAAATAATTTTTATTGATTTCATTTTAAATTTAAAAGTTTGTAATGAGTTAAAATGTCCTTCAACATAATTATAGGTCATATTTATTTTCATACTGTAAACTGCAAGTTAATATGTTGAACATTTTTTAAAAATGGATTCCTTTTCGAGAATTTCATATATGAGCACTGTATTTACATAATTTTTTCTTTCTTTTCTTCCTCCCACTCTTTCCAACCCCCAATACCGTTCAAATACATCCTATTTAATTATTGTTCATATATGTATGTATATATGTATACATGTATAAGTAGTTAGGAATATACAAATACTGATAATTAAAGTGTTTTGGGGGAAAAAAGCTACTGAAGTGTGGTTAACTTTGCTAAAGAGTAGGTTATAAAAGACCCAGCTTTTTACCTTGTATTGCTAAAATAAATGCAGGAATAAAAATAATTGTACCAGAAAAAAGAGACAACTCTTAGAGAGCTGAAAAGACTACATGAACATTACTTGTACAGTTTGAGTAAAGTCGTGTTCTTTGGATTTTGGTTTAAACCCTGTATTAGCCGGCCAAGCATTGTTCTGTGTTTTGGATACTAGGTACAAAGAAGTACCTGTATTACACCTAAAATGCATTATACAATATAATGAAGAACCCATCTGTGTCACTACACCAGAGGAAAAGCATGTGAACTCCCTGAGTTAAAGACAACTCTTAGAGAGCTGAAAACACTAAATGCATGTTACTTGTGCAGTATGAATCAAGACAAGTTCTTTTGATTTTGGTATAAACCCTGTATTAGCCAGCTAAGCATTGTTATGTGTTTTGGATACTAGGTACAAAGAAGTACCTGTATTATAGCTAAAATGCATTATAAAATGTAAGGAAGTTCCTATCTGTAAGACTACCCAAGGAGAAAAGCATGTGTACTCCCTGAGTTACAGGCAACTTGTAGACAGCTGAAAACACTAAATGAACGTGACTTGTGCAGTTTGGGTTAAGAGGTGTTATTTTGATTTGCTTATAAACAGGGCATTAGTTGGCCATGGCCTGTTCTTTGTTTTGGAAACTATGTACAAATAATTAGCTGTATTGCAGCTAAAACTCATGATTCAATGTAAGACAGTTCCCTTCTGTAAGACTACCTAAGGAGAAAAGCCTATTTACTCCCTTTTTTACAGGCAACTCTTAGAGAACTGAAAACACTAAATGAATTTTACTTGTACAGTTTGGGTTAAGATGTGTTATTTTGATTTGGGTATAAACAGGGTATTAGTCACCTATGCACTGTGCTGTGTTTTGGAAACTATGTACAAAGAAGTAGCTGTAGTGCAGCTAAAACACATGATGCAATGTAAGGAAGTTCCTATCTATAAGACTAACCCAGGCGAAAAGCTTGTGTACTCCCTGAGTTACAGGCAACTCATAGAGAGCTGAAAACATTAATGAACATTACTTGTGCAGTTTGGGTTAAGAAGTGTTATTTTGATTTCTGTATAAACATTTTATATATATATATATATATATATATATATATATATATATTATATATATTATTATATTATTATATAAACATTAGCTGGCCATGCACTGTTATTTGTTTTAGAAACTATGTACAAATAAGTAGCTGTATTACAGCTAAAACGCATGATACAATGTAAGGATGTTCCTATCTATAAGACTACCCAAGGTGAAAAGCATGTGTACCTCCTGAGTTACAGGCAACCCTTAGAGAGCTGAAAACACTAAATGCACGTTACTTGTGCAGTTTGGGTTAAGACGACTTATTTGGATTTATGATTAAACAGGGTATTAGCTGCCCATGCACTGTTCTTTGTTTTGGAAACTATGTACAAATAAGTAGCTGTATTTCAGCTAAAATGCATGATACAATGTTCAGAATTTCCTATCCATAAGACTAACCAAGAAGAAAAGCATGTGTACCCCCTAAGATACAGGCAACTCTTAGAGAGCTGGAAACACTAAATGAATGTTACATGTTCAGTTTGGGTTAAGATGTGTTATTTTGATTTGTGTATAAACAGGGTATTAGCCACCCATGCACTGTTCTATCTTTTGGAATCTATGTACAAAGAAGTAGCTGTAGTGTAGCTAAAACGCATGATACAATGTAAGGAAGTTCCCATCTACAAGACTACCTCAGGAGAAAAGCATGTGTACAACCTGAGTTACAGACAACTCTTAGAGAGCTGAAAACACTAAATGAATGTTACTTGTGCAGTTCGGTTTAAGACGTGTTATTTTGATTTGGGTAGAAACAGGGCATTAGCCAGCCATGCACAGCTCTTTGTTTTGGAAACTATGTGGTAATAAGTAAGTGTATTGCAGCTAAAATGCATGATACAATGTAAGGAAGTTCCTATCTATAAGACTAAAAAAGATGAATAGCATGTGTACCCCCTGAGTTACAGGCAACTCTTAGAGAGCTGGAAACACTAAATGAACATTACTTGTGCAGTTTGAGTTAAGACAGGTTATTTGAATTTGCTTATAAACAGGGCATTAGATGGCCATGCACTTTTCTTTGTTTTAGAAACTATGTACAAATAAGTAGCTCTATTTCAGCTAAAATGCATGATACAATGTTCAGAAGTTCCTATCTATAAGACTAACCAAGAAGAAAAGTATGTGTACACACTGAGTTACAGGCAATTCTTAGAGAGCTGACAACATTAAATGAACTTTACTTGTGCAGTTTGGGTTAAGACGTGTTATTTTGATTTGGGTATAAACAGGGTATTAGCCGGCCATGCACTGTTCTTTGTTTTGGAAACGATGTCCAAATAAGTAGCTGTATTGAAGCTAGAATGCATGATACAATGTAATGCATTTCCTGTCTGTAAGATTACCTAAGTAGAAAAGCATGTGTACTCACTGACTTACAGGCAACTCATAGAGAGGTAAAAACACTAAATGCATGTTACTTGTGCAGTTTGGGTTAAGACCTGTTATTTAGATTTGGGTTTAAACAGGGTATTAGCCAGCCATGCACTGTTCTTTGTTTTGGAAACTATGTAGTAATAAGTAAGTGTATTGTAGCTAAAATGCATGATACAATGTAAGGAAGTTCCTATCTATAAGACTAACCAAGAAGGAAAGCATGTGTACCCCCTGAGTTACAGGCAGCACTTAGAGAGCTGAAAACATTAAATGAACTTTACTTGTGCAGTTTGGGTTAAGACGTGTTATTTGGATTTGGTTATAAACAGGATGTTAGCAGGCCACGCACTGTTCTTTGTTGTGGAAACAATGTCCAAATAAGTAGCTGTATTGCAGTTAAAACATGATACAATGTAAGGCAGTTCCAGTCTGTAACACTACCTAAGGAGAAAAGACTGTGTACTCCTCGTGTTACACGCAACTCTTAAAGAGCTGAAAACACTAAATGAATGGTACTTGTGCAGTTTGGGTTAAGACGTGTTATTCTGACTTGGCTATAAACAGGGTATTAGACGGCAATGCACTGTTCTTACTTTTGGAACTATGTAGTAATAAGTAAGTATATTGCAGCTAAAATGCATGATACAATGTAAGGAAGTTCCTATCTATAAGACTAACCAAGAAGAATAGCATGTGTACCCCCTGAGTTTCAGGCCACTTGTAGAGTGCTGGACACACTAAATGAATGTTACTTGTGCAGTTTGGGTTAAGATGTGTTATTTTGATTTGGGTAGAAATAGGGCATTAGCTGGCCATGCACTGCTCTTTGTTTTGGAAACTATGTAGTAATAAGTAAGTGTATTGCAGCTAAAATGCATGATACAATGTAAGGAAGTTCCTATCAATAAGACTAACCCAGGGGAAAAACTTGTGTACTCCCTGAGTTACAGGCGACTCATAGAGAGCTGAAATCACTAAATGAACATTACATGTGCAGTTTGGGTTAAGAAATATTATTTTGATTTCTGTATAAACATTTTATATATATATATATATTATATATATATAATATATATGTATGTATATATATGTATATATATATATATAATATATATATATACATATATATACATATAATATATATACATATATAAATATATATGTATATATATATATAAAAATATGTACATATAAATATACATATTTATATATTTATATATAATATATATACATATATATAAATATATATGTATATATATACATATATATATAATTATATTATATTATTATATTATATAAACATTAGCCGGCCATGCACTGTTATTTGTTTTAGAAACTATGTACACATAAGTAGCTGTATTGCAACTAAAATGCATGATACAATGTAAGGATGTTCCTATCTATAAGACTACCCAAGGTGAAAAGCATGTGTACCCCCTGAATTACAGGCAACTCTTAGAGAGCTGGAAACACTAAATGAAAGTTACTTGTGCAGTTTGGGTTAAAAAGTTTTATTTTGATTTGGGTATAAACAGGGCATTATCCGGCCATGCACTGTTCTTTGTTTTGGAGACTATGTACAAATAAGTAGCTGTATTTTAGCTAAAATGCATGATACAATGTTCAGAAGGTCCTATCAATAAGACAAACTAAGAAGAAAAGCATGTGTACCCCCTAAGATACAGGCAACTCTTAGAGAGCTGGAAACACCAAATGAATGTTACATGTTCAGTTTGGGTTAAGATGTGTTATTTTGATTTGTGTATAAACAGGGTATTAGCCACCCATGCACTGTTCTATCTTTTGAAATCTATGTACAAAAAGGTAGCTGTAGTGTAGCTAAAACGCATGATACAATGTAAGGAAGTTCCTATCTACAAGACTACCCCAGGAGAAAAGCATGTGTACCCTCTGAGTTACAGGCAACTCTTAGAGAGCTGGAAACACTAAATGAACGTTACTTGTGCAGTTTGAGTTAAGACGTGTTATTTTAATTTGCTGATAAACAGGGCATTAGTCGGCCATGCACTTTTCTTTGTTTTGGAAACTATGTACAAATAAGTAGCTGTATTTCAGCTAAAATGCATGATACAATGTAAGGAAGTTCCTATTTATAAGACTAACCAAAAAGAAAAGCATGTGTACCCCCTGAGTTACAGGCAACTCTTAGAGAGCTGGAAACACTAAATGAAATTTACTTGTGCAGTTTGGGTTAAGAAGTGTTATTTTTATTTGGGTATAAACAGGGCATTAGCCGGCCATGCACTTTTCTTT
Source organism: Arvicanthis niloticus (assembly GCF_011762505.2). Classification (NCBI taxonomy): domain Eukaryota; kingdom Metazoa; phylum Chordata; class Mammalia; order Rodentia; family Muridae; genus Arvicanthis; species Arvicanthis niloticus. Next base: position 108,611,103 of record NC_047663.1, read on the forward strand.
GTTTTGGAAACTATGTACAAATAAGTAGCTCTATTGTAGCTAAAACGCATGATACACTGTAAGGCAGTTCCTGTCTGTAAGACTACCTAAGGAGAAAAGCATGAGTACCCCCTGAGTTATAGGTAACTCTTAGAGAGCTGAAAACACTAAATGAACTTTATGTCTGCAGTTTGGGTTAAGACATGTTATTTATGTTTGGGTATAAACAGGGTATTAGCCGGCCATGGCCTGTTCTTTTTTTGGAAACTATGTACAAATAAGTAGCTGTATTGCAGCTAAAACGCATGATACAATGTAAGGTAGTTCCAGTTTGTAAGACTACCTAAGGAGAAAAGCCTGTGTACTCACTTTGTTACAGGCAACTCTTAGAGAGCTGAAAACAGTAAATGTAGTTTACTTGTACAGTTTGGGTTAAGATGTGTTATTTTGATTTGTGTATAAACAGGGTATTAGCCGGTCATGCACTCTTCCATGTTTTGGAAACTATGTACAAAAAAGTAGCTGTAGTGCAGCTAAAACGCATGATACAATGTAAGGAAGTTCCTTCTTATAAGACTACCCACGGAGAAAAGCATGTGTACTCCCTGAGTTACACGAAACTCTTAATGAGCTGAAAACACTAAATGAATGTTACTTGTGCAGGTGGGGTTAGGACATGTTATTTTAATTTGGGTATAAACAGGGTATTAGCTAGACATGCACTGTTCTTTGTTTTGGAAACTATGTACAAATAAGTAGCTGTACTGCAGCTAAAACACATGATACAATGTAAGACAGTTCCAGTCTGTAACACTACCTAAGCGGAAAAGACTGGATACTCCCTTTGTTAAAGGCAACTCTTAGAGAGATGAAAACACTTAATGAACTTTACTTGTACAGTTTGGGTTAAGACATATTATTTTGATTTGGGTAGAAACAGGGCATTAGCCAGCCATGCACAGCTCATTGTTTTGGAAACTATGTAGTAATAAGTAAGTATATTGCAGCTAAAATGCATGATACAATGTAAGGAAGTTCCCATCTATAAGACTAACCAAGATGAAAAGCATGTGTACCCCCTGAGTTACAGGCAACTCTTAGAGAGCTGGAAACACTAATTGAACGTTACTTGTGTAGTTTGAGTTAAGAGGTGTTATGTGATTTGCTTATAAACAGGACATTAGCCGGCCATGCACTTTTCTTTGTTTTGGAAACTATGTACAAATAACTAGCTGTATTTCAGCTAAAATGCATGATACAATGTAGAGAAGTTCCTTTCTATAAGACTCACCAAGAAGAAAAGCATGTGTACCCACTGAGCTACAGGAAACTCTTAGAGAGCTGACACCATTAAATGAACTTTACTTGTGCAGTTTGGGTTAAGACGTGTTATTATGATTTGGGTATAAACAGGGTAATAACCGGCCATGCACTGTTCTTTGTTCTGGAAACTCTGTAGTAATAAGTAAGTATATTGCGCTAAAATGCATGATACAATGTTGAGAAGTTCCTATCTATAAGACTAACCAAGATGAAAAGCATGTGTACCCCCTGAGTTACAGGCAACTCTTAGAGAGCTAGAAACTCTAAATGAAAATCACTTGTGCAGTTTGAGTTAAGATGTGTTATTTTGATTTGCTTATAAACAGGGCATTAGCCGGCCATGCACTTTTCTTTGTTTTGGAAACTATGTACAAATAAGTAGCTGTATTTCAGCTAAAATGCATGATACAGTGTTCAGAAGTTCCTATCTATAAGACTAACCAAGAAGAAAAGCATGTGTACCCACTGAGCTACAGGCAATTCTTAGAGAGCTGAAAACATTAAATGAACTTTACTTGTGCAGTTTGGGTTAAGACATGTTATTTTGATTTGGGTATAAACAGGGTATTAGTCGGCCATGCACTGTTCTTTTTTGGAAACTATGTACAAAGAAGTAGCTGTATTGCAGCTAGAATGCATGATACAATGTAATGCAGTTCCTGTCTGTAAGATTACCTAAGTAGAAAAGCATGTGTACTCCCTGACTTACAGGCAACTCATAGAGAGCTGAAAACACTAAATGCATGTTACTTGTGCAGTTTGGGTTAAGACCTGTTATTTAGATTTGGGTATAAACAGGGTATTAGCCAGCCATGCACTGTTCTTTGTTTTGGAAACTATGTAGTAATAAGTAAGTGTATTGTAGCTAAAATGCATGATACAATGTAAGGAAGTTCCTATGTATAAGACTAACCAAGAAGGAAAGCATGTGTACCCCCTGAGTTACAGACAACTCTTAGAGAGCTGAAAACATTAAATGAACTTTACTTGTGCAGTTTGGTTAAGACATGTTATTTGGATTTGGGTATAAACAGGGCATTAGCCGGCCACACACTGTTCTTTGTTTTGGAAACTCTGTACAAATAAGTAGCTCTATTTCAGCTAAAATACAGGACACAATGTTCAGAAGTTCCTATCTAGAAGACTAACCAAGAAGAAAAGCATGTGTACCCACTGAGCTACAGGCAACTCTTAGAGAGCTGACACCATTAAATGAACTTTACTTGTGCAGTTTCTGTTAAGACGTGTTATTTGGATTTGTGTATAAGCAGGGTATTAGCCGGCCATGCACTGTTCTTTGTTTGGGAAACTATGTAGTAATAAGTAAGTGTATTGTAGCTAAAATGCATGATACAATGTAAGGAAGTTCCTATCTATAAGACTAACCAAGAAGAAAAGCATGTGTACCCCCTGAGTTACAGGCAACTCTTAGAGAGCTGAAAACATTAAATGAACTTTACTTGTGCAGTTTGGGTTAAGATGTGTTATTTGGATTTGGGTATAAACACTGTATTTGCCGGCCATGCACTGTTCTTTGTTTTGGAAACTATGTACAAAGAAGTAGCTGTATTGCAGCTAGAATGCATGATACAATGTAATGCAGTTCCTGTCTGTAAGATTACCTAAGTAGAAAAGCATGTGTACTCCCTGACTTACAGACAACTCATAGGGTGCTGAAAACACTAATTGAATGTTACTTGTGCAGTTTGGGTTAAGACCTGTTATTTAGATTTGGGTATAAACAGGATATTAGCTGGCCATGCACTGTTCTTTGTTTTGGAAACTATGTAATAATAAGTGAGTGTATTGTAGCTAAAATGCATGATACAATGTAAGGAAGTTCCTATGTATAAGACTAACCAAGGAGAAAAGCATGTGTACCCCCTGAGTTACAAGCAACTCTTAGAGAGCTGGAAACACTAAATGAACTTTACTTGTGCATTTTGGGTTAAGATGTGTTATTTTGATTTGGTTATAAACAGGGTATTAGCCGGCCATGCCTTGTTCTTTGTTTTGGAAACTATGTTCAAATAAGTAGCTGTATTGCAGTTAAAACATGATACAATGTAAGTCAGTTCCCGTCTGTAAGACTACCCATGGAGAAAAGCATGTCTACTCCCTGACTTAGAGGCAACTCATAGAGAGCTGAAACCACTAAGTGAGCGTTACTTGTGCAGTTTGGGTTAAGACTTGTTATTTTGATTTGGGTATGAACAGGGCATTCGCAGGCCATGCACTGTTCATTGTTTTGGACACTATGTAGTAATAAATAAGTGTATTGCAGCTAAAACGCATGATACAGCGTACGGCTGTTCCCGTCCTTAAGACTACCTAAGGAGAAAAGACTGTGTACTCTTTTTGTTACAGGCAACACTTAGCTGAAAACACTAAAGGAACGTTACATGTGCAGTTTGGGTTAGGACGTGTTATTTTGATTTGGCTATAAACAGGGTATTAGCCGGCCATATACTGTTCTTTGTTTTGGAAACTATGTAAAAATAAGTAGCTGTATTGCAGCTAAAATGCATGATGCAATGTAAGGTAGTTCCTATCTGTAAGACTAACCAAGAAGAAAAGCATGTGTACCCCCTGAGTTACAGGCAACTTTAAGAGAGCTGAAAACTTTAAATGAACTTTACTTGTGCAGTTTGGGTTAAGACGTGTTATTTTGATTTGGGTATAAACAGGGTATTATCAGGCCATGCCTTGTACTTTTTTTTTGGAAACTATGTACAAATAAGTAGCTGTATTGCAGCTAAAACACATGATACAATGTAAGTCAGTTCCTGTCTGTAAACAGGGCATTAGCTGGCCATGCAGTTTTTTTTTGTTTTGGAAACTATGTACAAATACGTAGCTGTATTTCAGCTAAAATGCATGATACAATGTTCAGATTTTCCTATCTATAAGACTAACCAAGAAGAAAAGCATGTGTACCCACTGAGCTACAGGCAACTCTTAGAGAGCTGACACCATTAAATGAACTTTACTTGTGCAGTTTCTGTTAAGACGTGTTATTTGGATTTGTGTATAAGCAGGGTATTAGCCGGCCATGCACTGTTCTTTGTTTTGGAAACTATGTAGTAATAAGTAAGTGTATTGTAGCTAAAATGCATGATACAATGTAAGGAAGTTCCTATGTATAAGACTAACCAAGAAGAAAAGCATGTGTACTCCCTGAGTTACAGGCAACTCTTAGAGAGCTAAAAACATTAAATAAACTTTACTTGTGCAGTTTCTGTTAAGACATGTTATTTGGATTTGGGTATAAACAGGGTATTAGCCGGCCATGCACTGTTCTTTGTTTTGGAAACTATGTAGTGATAAGTAAGTGTATTGTAGCTAAAATGCATGATACAATGTAAGGAAGTTCCTATCTATAAGACTAACCAAGAAGAAAAGCATGTGTACCCCCTGAGTTACAGGCAACTCTTAGAGAGCTGAAAACATTAAATGAACTTTACTTGTGCAGTTTGGGTTAAGATGTGTTATTTGGATTTGGGTATAAACACGGTATTAGCCAGCCATGCACTGTTCTTTATTTTGGATACGATGTCCAAATAAGTACCTGTATTGCAGCTAAAACACATGACACAATGTAAGGCAGTTCCTGTTTGTAAGACTACCCAAGGCGAAAAGCATGTCTACTCCCTGAGATACAGGCAGCATTTGGAGAGCTGAAAACACTTAATGCACTTTACTTGTGCACTTAGGTTTAAGACGTGTTATTTGGATTTTGGTATAAACAGGGTAATAGCCAGCCATGCACTGTTCTTTGTTTTAAAATCTGTGTCCAATAATGTAGCTGTATTGCAGCTAAAACGCGTGATACAATGTAAGGCAGTTCCTGTCTAGAAGACTCCCCAAGGAGAAAAGTATGTGTACAGTTTGAGTTACAGGCAACCCTTAGAGACCTGAAAACAATAAATGCACGTTACTTGTGCAGTTTGCGTTAAGACATGTTATTTGGATTTGGGTATAAACAGGGTATTTGCTGGCCTTGCACTGTTATTTGTTTTATAAATTATGTCCAAATAAGTAGTTGTATTGCAGCTAAAAGTCAAGATACAATGTAAGGCAGTTCCTGTCTAGAAGACTCCCCAAGGAGAAAAGTATGTGTACAGTTTGAGTTACAGGCAACCCTTAGAGACCTGAAAACAATAAATGCACGTTACTTGTGCAGTTTGCGTTAAGACATGTTATTTGGATTTGGGTATAAACAGGGTATTTGCTGGCCTTGCACTGTTATTTGTTTTATAAATTATGTCCAAATAAGTAGTTGTATTGCAGCTAAAAGTCAAGATACAATGTAAGGCAGTTCCTGTCTAGAAGACTCCCCAAGGAGAAAAGTATGTGTACAGTTTGAGTTACAGGCAACCCTTAGAGACCTGAAAACAATAAATGCACGTTACTTGTGCAGTTTGCATTAAGACATGTTATTTGGATTTGGGTATAAACAGGGTATTTGCTGGCCTTGCACTGTTATTTGTTTTATAAATTATGTCCAAATAAGTAGCTGTATTGCAGCTAAAAGTCAAGATACAATGTAAGGCAGTTTCCGTGTGTAAGACTTCCCAAGGAGAAAAGCATGTGTACTCCTGAGTTACAGCCAACCTTTAGAGATCTGAAAATACTAAATGCACATTAGTTGTGCAGTTTGGGTTAAGATGTGTTATTTGGATTTGGGTTTAAACAAGGTAATAGCCGGCTATGCACTGTTCTTTGTTTTGGAAACTATGCCCATTTAAGTAGCTGTATTGTAGCTAGACCACATGATGCAATGTAAGGCAGTTCCTGTGTGTAAGACTACCCAAGGAGAAAAGCATATGCAATTCTTGCATTACAAGCAACCCTTAGAGATCTGAAAACAGTAAATGCATGTTACTTGTGCAGTTTGGGTTAAGACGTGTTATTTGGATTTGGGTATAAAAAGGGTATTAGCCATCCATGCACTGTTCTTTGTTTTGGAAACTATGTTCAAATAAATAGCTGCATTGCAGCTGAAACACATGATACAATGTAAGGCAGTTCCCGTCTGTAAGACTACCAAAGGAGAAAAGCATGTGTACTCCATGAGTTACAGGCAACCCTTAGAGAGCTGAAAACACTAAATGCACGTTACTTGTGCAGTTTGGGTTAAGACGAGTTATTTGGATTTGGCTATAAAAAGGGTAATAGGCGGCCATGCACTGTTCTTTGTTTTGGAAACTATGTCCAATTAAGTAGCTGTATTAAAGCTAAAACACATGATACAATGTAAGGCAGTTACTGTCTGTAAGACTACCCAAGGAGAAAAGCATGTGTACTCTGTGAGTTACAGGCAACCCTTAGAGAGCTGAAAACTCTAAATGCACATTACTTGTGCACTTAGGGTTAAGACGTGTTATTTGGATTTGGGTATAAACAGGGTTTTAGCCAGCCATGCACTGTTCTTTGTTTTGGAAACTATGTCTGAATAAGTAGCTGTATTGCCGCTAAAACACATGATACAATTTAAGGCAGTTACTGTCTGTAAGACTACTCAAGGAGAAAAGCATGTGTATTCTTTGAGTTACAGGCAACATTTGGAGAACTGAAAACACTTAATGCACTTTAATTGTGCACTTATGGTTAAGACATGTTATTTGGATTTGGGTATAAACAGGGTAATAGCCGGCTATGCACTCTTCTTTGTTTTGGAAACTATGTCCAAATAAATAGCTGTATTGCAGCTAAAACATATGATACAATGTAAGGCAGTTCCTGTCTGTAAGACTACCCAAGGAGAAAATCATGTGTACAATTTGAGTTACAGGCAACCCTTAGAAATCTGAAAACAATAAATGCACGTTACTTATGCAGTTTGGGTTAAGATGTGTTATTTGGATTTGTCTTTAAACAGGGAAATATCCAGCCATGCACTGTTCTTTGTTTTGGAAACTAGTTCCAAATATATAGCTGTATTGCAGCTAAAACGCATGGTACAATGTAAGGCAATTCCCATCTGTAACACTACCCAAGGAGAAAAGCATGTGTATTCCCTGAGTTACAGCCAACATTTGGAGAGCTGAAAATGCTTAAGGCACTTTACTTGTGCAGTTTGGGTTAAGACAGGTTATTTGAATTTGGGCATAAACAGGGTATTAGCCGGCCAGGCACTGTTCTTTGTTTTGGAAATTATGTCCAATTAGGTAGCTGTATTGCAGTTAAAATGCATGATACAATATAAAGCAATTCTTGTGTGTTCCCTACCCAAGGTGAAAAGCATGTGTACTCACTGAGTTACAGGCAACCCTTAGAGAGCTGAAAACACTAAATGCACATTACTTGTGCAGGTTGGGTTAAGACGTGTTATTTGGATTTATGATTAAACAGGGTATTAGCTGCCCATGCACTGTTCTTTGTTTTAAAAACTATGTCCAAATAAGTAGCTGTATTGCAGCTAAAACGCATGATACAATGTAAGGCAGTTACTGTTTGTAAGAACACCCAAGGAGAAAAGCGTGTGTACTCCCTGAGTTACAGGCAACATTTGGAGAACTGAAAACACTTAATGCATTTGACTTGAGCACTTTGGGTTAAGACGTGTTATTTGGATTTGGGTATAAACAGGGTAGTAGCCGGCTATGTAATGTTATTTGTTTTCGAAACTATGTCCAAATGAGTATCTGTATTGCAGCTAAAATGCATGATACAATGTAAGGCGGTTCCCGTGTGTAAGACTACCCAAGGAGAAAAGCGTGTGTACTTCCTGAGTTACAGGCAACGCTTAGAGAGGGGAAAACACTTAATGCACTTTACTTGTGCACTTTGGGTTAAGACGTGTTATTTGAATTTGGGTATAAACAGGGTATTAGCCGGCCATGCACTGTTCTTTTTTTTTTTTTGAAACTATGTCCAAGTAAGTAGCTGTATTGCAGCTAAAATGCATGATACAATGTAAGGCAGTTACTGTCTGTAAGACTACCCAAGGAGAAAAGCATGTGTACTCCCTGAGTTACAGGCAACATTTGGAGAGCTGAAAACACTTAATGCACTTTGGTTGTGCACTTATGGTTAAGACATGTTATTTGGATTTGGGTATAAACAATGTATTAGCCAGCCATACACTGTTCTTAGTTTTGGAAACTATGTCAAATAAGTAGCTTTACTGCAGCTAAAATGCATGATACAATGTAAGGAAATTCCTGACTGTAAGACTACCAAAGGAGAAAAGAATGTGTACTCCCTGAGTTACAGGCAGCATTTGGAGAGCTGAAAACACTTAATGCACGTTACTAGTGCACTTAAGGTTAAGACATGTTATTTGGATTTGGGTATAAACAGGGTATTAGCTGGCCATTTGTTCTTTGTTTTGGAAACTATGTCAATTAAGTAGCTGTATTGCAGCTAAAATGCATGATACAATGTAAGGCAGTTCCCTTGAGTAAGACTACCCAAGGAGAAATTCATGTGTACTCCCTGAGTTACAGGCAACCTTTAGAGATCTGAAAACACTAAATGCACCTTAGTTGTGCAGTTTGGGTTAAGACTTGTTATTTGGATTTTGGTATAAACAGGGTATTAGCTGGCCATGCACTGTTCTTTGTTTTGGAAACTATGTCCAATTAAGTAGCTGTATTGAGAGAATAATAAGAATGTATAAGAGAGAAGGGCATATAGAAAGAGGAGGAAACAGTAGGGCATCCAGAGAGAGGAAAGAACAGAAGAGCATCCAAAGAGAGGAGAGGACAGAAGGGCATCCAGAGATAGGAGAGAATATAAGGGCATCCAGATAGAGGAGAATACAGAAGGGCATCCAGATAGAGGAGAGGAGAGAATGGCATCTGGTGATAGGAGATGATAGAAGGGCATCCAGAGATAGAGAGGAGAGAACAGAAAGGCATGCAAAGAAAGGAGAATACAGAAAGGCATCCAAAGAGAGGAGAAGACAGAAGTGCATTAATTGTGAGGGGAGAGCAGAAGGGCATCCAGAGAGAGGAGAAGACAGATGGGTATCCAGAGAGAGGAGAGAACAGAAGTCCATCCAGAGATAGGAGAGAACATAAGGACATCCAGATAGAGGAGAAGACAGAAGGGCATCCAGAGAGGATAGGACAGAATGGCATCTGCAGAGAGGAGAAGACAGAAGTGCATCCAGATAGAGGAAAGAACAGAAGGGCATCCAGAAAGAGGAGAGAACAGAAGGGCATCCAGAGAGAAGAGAAGACAGAAGGGCATCCAGAGAGAGGAGAGGACCGAAGGGTATCCATAGAGAGTAGAGAACAGAAGGGCATCCAGGGAGAGGAGAAGACAGAAGGGCATCCAGAGAGAGGATCTGACAGAAGGGCATCCAGAGAGAGGAGAGGACAGAAGGGCATCTTGAGAGAGAAGTGAGGATAAGGGCTATCGGAGGATGGAGAGAACAGAAGGGCATACAGAGAGAGGAGAGGACAAAAGGACATCCTGGAAGAGGAGCAAACAGAAGGGCTTCCAAAGAGAGTAGAGAACAGAAGGGCATCCAGAGCGAGGAGAGGACAGAAGGGCATCCAGAGAGACAAGAGAAAATAAGCGCATCCAGAGAGAGGAGAGAACAGAAGCACATTGACAGAGGAGAAAACTAATGGCATTAAGAGAGAGAAGAGGAGAAAATGTCATCCAGAGAGAAACAAGAACAGAAGAGAATCCAGAGAGAGGAGAAGACAGAGGGCATCCAGATATAGGAGAGGACAGAAGGGCTTCCAGAGAAAGGAGAGGACAAGAGGACATCCTGAAAGAGAGCGAAAAGAAGAGCTTCCAAAGAGAGGAGAGAACAGAAGGGCATCCAGAGAGAGGAGAGGACAGAAGGGCATTAAGAGAGAGGAGAAGACAGAAGGGCATCCAGAGAGAGGAGAATATGGGGCATTAAGAGAGAGGAGAGGAGAGGAGAAAATGTCATCCAGAGAGAAACAAGAAAAGAAGGGCATCCAGGAAGAGGAGAATACAGAATGACATCCAGATATAGGATAGTACAGAAGGGCATCCAGAGAGAGGAGAGAACAGAAGAGCATGAGCATGCAGTGAGAAGAGAGGACAGAATGGCATTCAGAGAAAGGAGAAGACAGAAGGGCATTCTGTGTGAGGAGAGAACAGAAGGGCATCCATATTGTGGAGAAGACAGAATGGCATCCAGAGAGAGGAGAGGATAGAAGGGCATCCGGGGAGAGGAGAGAACAGAAGGGCATCCAGAGAGAGGAGAGGACAGAAGGGCATACGGAGAGAGGAGAAGACAGAAGGGCATGCAGTGAGAGGAGAGAACAGAAGGGCATCCAGAGAGATGAAAAACAGAAGGGCCTCCAGATAGAGGATAAGACATACAGGCATCCAGAGAGAGTAGAGGACAGAAGCACATCCAGAGTGAGAAGAGAACAGAGGGGAATCTAGAGAGAGAGTATGATAAAAGGTCATCCAGAGTGAGGAGAAAACAGAAGGGCATCCAGAGATAGAAGACAGAAGGCATCCAGATAGTATAGAACAGAAGGGCATCTGGAGACCATAGAGAGGAGAGAACAGAAGGCCATCCAGAGAGAGGAGAGAACAGAAGTGCATCCAGAGATAGGAGATAACATAAGGGCATCCAAATAGCAGAGAAGACAGAAGGGCATCCAGAGAGAGGAGAGAACAGACGGGCTTCCAGAGAGAGGAGAAGACAGAAGGGCATCCAGAGAGAGGAGAGTACAGAAGGGCATCCAGAGAAAGGATAGGACAGAAGGGCATCCAGAGAGAGGAGAGGACAGAAGGGCATCCAGAGAGAGGAGAGGTCAGAAGGGCATCCAGAGAGAGGAGAGGACAAAAGGGCATCTTGAGAGAGAAGTGAAGATAAGGGCTATCAGAGGATGGAGAAAACAGAAGAGCATACAGAGAGAGGAATGGGCAAAATGACATCCTGAAAGAGGACCAAACAGAAGAGCTTCCAAAGAGAGTAGAGCACAGAAGGGCATCCAGAGATAGGAGAAGACAGAAGGGCATCGAGAGAGAGGAGAAGACAGAAGGGCATCCAGAGAGAGGAGAGAACAGAAGGGCATCCAGAAAGAGGAGAAGACAGAAGGGCACCCAGAGAGGATAGGACAGAATAGTATCTGGAGAGAGGAGAGGACAGAAGGGCACCTGGAGAGAGGGGAAGACAGAATGGCATCCAGATATAGGAGAGTACAGAAGGGCATCCAGAGAGAGTAGAGAACAGAAGTGCATGCAGTGAGAGGAGAGGACAAAATGGCATTGAGAGAAAGGAGAAGTCAGAAGGGCATTCTGTGTGAGGAGAGAACAGAGGGGCATCCATATTGTGGGAGAAGACAGAAAGGCATCCAGAGAGAGGAGAGGACAGAAGTGCATCCAGAGTTAGGAGAGAACATAAGGGCATCCAGATAAGGGAGAGAACAAAAGGGCATTCAGGGAGAGTAGAAAACAAAAGGGCATCCAGAGACAGGGTAGAACAAAAGACCATCTAGAGAAAGGGGACAGAAGGGCATCCAGAGAGAGTAGAGGACAGAAGCACATCCAGAGTAAGAAGAGAACAGAGGGGAATCTAGAGAGAGAGTATGATAAAATGTCATCCAGAGTGAGGAGAAAACAGAAGGGCATCCAGAGATAGAAGACAGAAGGCATCCAGATAGTATAGAACAGAAGGGCATCTGGAGAAAGGAGAAGACAGAAGGACATCCAGAGAGAGGAGAAAAAAGGTCATCAAGAGGGAGGAGAGGACAGAAGGGCATCCAGAGAGAGGAGAAGACAGAAAGGCATCCAGTGAGAGGGGATAACAGAAGGACATCCAGAGAGATGAAAAACAGAAGGGCCTCCAGATAGAGGAGATTACAGAAAGGCATCCAGAGAGAGGAGAAGCCTGAAGGGTATCCAGAGAGAGAGATAGAGCAGAGGACAGAAGGACATCCAGAGAGAGGAGAGAATAGAAGTGCATCCAGAGATAGGAGAGAACATAAGGTCATCCAGATAGAGGAGAAGACAGAAGGGCATCCAGAGAGGATAGGACAGAATAGCACCTGGAGAAAAGAGAAGACAGAAGGGCATCCAGAGAGAGGAGAGAACAGATGGGCATCCAGAGAGAGGAGAGAACAGAAGGGCATGCAGAGGGAGGAGAAGACAGAAGCACATCCAGAGAGAGGAGAGAACAGAAGGGCATCCAATATAGGAGAGAACCGAAGGGCATCCAGATAGAGGAGAAGACAGAAGGGCACCCAGAGAGGATAGGACAGAATAGTATCTGGAGAGAGGAGAGGACAGAAGGGCATCTGGAGAGAGGAGTGAAGATAAGTGCTATCTGAGTATGGAGAGAACAGAAGGGCATGCAGAGAGAGGAGAGGACAAAAAGACATCATGAAAGAGGAGCGAACAGAAAAGCTTCCAAAGAGAGTAGAGAACAGAAGGGAATCCAGAGAGAGGAGAGGACAGAAGGGCATATGGAGAGAGCAGAAGACAGAAGGGCATCCAGCGAGAGGAGAGAACAGAAGGCCATTAAGAGAGAGGAGAGGAGAAAATGTCATTTACAGAGAAATGAGAAAAGAAGGGCATCCAGAGAGAGGAGAAGACAGAAGTGCATCCAGATATAGGAGAGGACAGAAGGGCATCCATAGAGAGGAAAGAACAGAAGAGCATGCAGTGAGAGGAGAGGACAGAATGGCATCCAGAGAAAGGAGAATACAGGAGGGCATTCTGTGTGAGGAGAAAACAGAAGGGCATCTATATTGTGGAGAAGATGGAAGGGCATCAAGAGAGAGGATAGGACAGAAGAGCATCCAGATAAAGAAGAAATCAAAAGGTCATGCTTTGAGAGGAGTGAACAAAAGAGCATCCAGAGACAGGAAAGAACAAAAGACCATCTAGAAAGAGGATAGGACAGAAGGGAATCCAGAGAGAGGAAAGGATAGAAGGGCATCCAGAGAGAGGAGAGAACACAAGGGCATCCAGAGAGAGAGTATGATAAAAGGGCATCCAGAGAGAGGAGAAAACCGAAGGGCATGCAGAGAGAGGAGAAGACAGAAGGGCATCCAGAGAGAGGAGAAGACAGAAGGGCATCCAGAGAGAGGAGAGAACAGAAGGGCATCCTGAGAGAGGAGAGGACAGAAGGGCACCTGGAGAGAGTAGTGAAGATAAGGGCTATTGAAGGATGGCGAGAACAGAAAAGCATCCAGAGAGAGGAGAGGACAGAAGGGCATAGGGAGAGAGGAGAAGACAGAAGGGCATCCAGAGAGAGGAGAGAACAGAAGGGCATCCAGAGAGAGGAGAGAACAGAAGGGCATCCAGAGAGAGGAGAGAACAGAAGGACATCCAGAGAGAGGAGAGGATGGAAGGGCCTCCAGAGAAAGGAGAGGACAGAAGGGCATACAGAAAGAGGAGAGGACAGAAGGGCATCTGGAGAGAGGAGTGAAGATAAGTGCTATCTGAGTATGGAGAGAACAGAAGAGCATGCAGAGAGAGAAGAGGACAAAAGGACATCCTGAAAAAGGAGCGAACAGAAGAGCTTCCAAAGAGAATAGAGAACAGAAGGGCATCCAGAGAGAGGAGAGGACAGAAGGGCATATGGAGAGAGCAGAAGACAGAAGGGCATCCAGAGAGAGGGGAGAACAGAAGGGCATTAAGAGAGAGGAGAGGAGAAAATGTCATTTACAGAGAAATGAGAAAAGAAGGGCATCCAGAGAGAGGAGAAGACAGAAGTGCATCCAGATATAGGAGAGGACAGAAGGGCATCCATAGAGAGGAGAGAACAGAAGAGCATGCAGTGAGAGGAGAGGACAGGATGGCATCCAGAGAAAGGAGAATACAGGAGGGTATTCTGTGTGAGGAGAGAACAGAAGGGCATCTATATTGTGGAGAAGATGGAAGGGCATCAAGAGAGAGGATAGGACAGAAGAGCATCCAGAAAAAGAAGAAATCAAAAGGTCATGCATGGAGAGGAGTGAACAAAAGGGCATCCAGAGACAGGAGAGAAAAAAAGACCATCTATAGAGAGTAGAGGACAGAAGGGCATCCAGAGAGAGGAGAGGATAGAAGGGCATCCAGAGAGATGAGCGAACAGAAGATCATCCATAGAGAGAAGAGATCAGAAGGGCATCCAGAGAGATGAGCGGACAGAACGGAATGTAGAGAGAGGAAAGAACAGAAGAGCATCCAGAGAGAGAAGAGAACAGAAGGGCATCCGGACAGAGGAGAGAACAGAGGCGCTTCCAGAGAGAGAAGTCAGAAGTGCATTCACAGAAAAAAAGAGAACAGAAGGGCATCCGGACAGAAGAGAGAATAGAAGGGCATCCAAAAGTGGAGAAGACAGAAGGGCATCTGGAGAGAAGAGAGAACATAAGGGCATCCAGATATAGGAGAGAACCGAAGAGCATCCAGAGAGAGGAGAGAACAGAAGGGCATCCAGAGAAAGGAAAGGACAAAAGGGCATCCACTGAGAGGAGAGAACAGAAGGACATTCCAAGAGAGGAGAAAATAAAAGGGCATCCAGAGAGAGGAGAAGACTGAGGGCATCCGGAGAGAAGAGAGATCCGAAGGGCATCCAGAGAGAGTAGAGAACAGAAGTCTATCCAGAGAGAGGAGAGGATAGAAAGGCATCCAGAAAGAGGAGAGTACAGAGGGGCATCCAGAGAGAGAAGACAGAAGTGCATTCACAGAAAAAAAGAGAGAACAGAAGGGCATCCGGACAGAAGAGAGAATAGAAGGGCATCAAAAAGTGGAGAAGACAGAAGGGCATCCGGAGATTAGAGAGAACATAAGGGCATCCATAGAGAGGAGAGAAAGGAGGGAATCCAGAGAAGGACAGGACAGAAAGGTATCCAGACAGAGGAGAAAACAGAGGGGCATCCAGAGAGAGGAGAGGACAAGAGGGCATCCAGAGAGAGAAGACAGAAGTGCATTCACAGGAGAAAAGAGAGAACAGAAGGGCATCCGGACAGAAGAGAGAATAGAAGGGCATCAAAAAGTGGAGAAGACAGAAGGGCATCCGGAGATTAGAGAGAACATAAGGGCATCCAGAGAGAGGAGAGAACAGAAGGGCATCCAGAGAGAAGAAAGGACAGAAAGGCATCCAGACAGAGGAGAGAACAGAGGGGCATCCAGAGAGAGAAGACAGAAATGCATTAAGAGAAAAATGAGACCTGAATGGCATCCAGAGGGAGGAGAGTATGGAAGGGCATCCACAATAGGAGAAGAAAGAAGTGAATTCAGAGAGAGGAGAGAACAGTAGGGCATCCAAAGAGAGGAGAGGACAAAAGGGCATCCAGAGAGAGGAGAAGACAGAACGGCATCCAGAGAAAGGAGAGGACAGAAGGGCATCTCTAGAAAGGATAGAACAGAAAGACATCCAGAGAGAGGAGAGGACAGAAGGGCATCCATTGTAAAGAGAGGATAGGAGAGCATACAGAGAGAGGAGAGGACACAGGGGCATCCAGAGAGACGAGAGAACAGAAGAGCATCCATAGAGAGAAGAGAACAGAAATGCATCCAGAGAGATGAGAGGACAGAAGGGAATCTAGAGAGAGGAGAAAAGTGAAGGGCATGTAGAGAGATGAGGAGACTGAAGGGTATTCATAGAGAGGTGACAATAGAAGGGCATCCTGAGAGAAGAGAAGACAGAAGGTCATCCCGAGAGAGGAGAGAATAGAAGGTCATCCAGAGAGAGGAGAGGACAAGAGGGCATCCAGAGAGAAGACAAGACAGAAGGGCATCCAGAGAGAAGGGAGAACATAAGGGCATCAAGAGAGAGTAGAGAACAGATGGCCATCCAGAGAGAGGAGAGGACAGAAAGGCATCCAGACAAAGGAGAGAAGAGAGGGGCGTCCAGAGAGAGAAGACAGAAGTGCATTCACAGAAAAAAAGAGAGAACAGAAGGGCATCTGTACATAAGATAGAGTAGAAGGGCATCAAAAAGTGGAGAAGACAGAAAGGCATCCAGAGATTAGAGAGAACATAAGGGCATCCAGAGAGAGGAGAGAAAGAAGGGCATCTAGAGACAGGACAGAACAGAAACGTATCCAGACAGAGGAGAGAACAGAGGGGCATCCAGAGAGAGGAGAGGACAAGAGGGCATCCAGAGAGAGGAGAAGACAGAAGGGCATCCAGGGAGAGAAGATGATACAAGAGCATCCAGAGAGATGAGAGAATAGAAAGTCTTCCAGAGAGATGAGAGAACAGAAAATCTTCCAGAGAAGGGGTTGAACAGAAGGGCATCCAAAGAGAGGAGAAAACAAAAGGCCATCCAGAGACAGGAGAGAACAGAAGGGCATCCAGATTAAAGAGAGGACAGAAGGGCATCCACAGAGAGGAGAGAACAGAAGGTCATCCATTGTGAAGAGAAGATAGGAGAGCATCCAGAGAGAGGAGAGGACACAAGGGCATCCAGAGTGACGAGAGAACAGAAGAGCATCCATAGAGAGAAGAGAACAGAAAATATTCCAGAGAGAGAACAGAAGGGCATCCAGAGAGAGAGGAGTGGACAGAAGAGAATATATAGACAGAGGAGAGAACAGAAGCACATCAAGAGAGAGGAGATGACAGAAGGGCATCCAGAGAGAAGACAACACAGAAGGCATCCAGGGAGAGAAGAGGACACAAGGGAATCCTGAGAGATGAGAGAACAGAAGAACATCCATAGAGAGAAGAGAACAGAAGGGCATCCAGAGAGATGAGAGGACAGAATGGATTCTAGAGAGAGGAGAGATCAGAAGGGCATCCAGAGAGAGGAGAAGACAGAAGGGCATCCAGAGAGAGGAGAGTACAGAAGGGCATCCAGAGAGAGGAGAATACCAAAGGGCATCCAGAGAGGAGAAGACATAAGTGCATCTGGAGAGAGAAGATGTAAGTTCATCCGGAGAGAGGAGAGAACAGAATGGCATCCAGAGAGAGGACAGAACAAAAGGGCATCCATAGAGAGGAGAGAACAGAAGGCCATCCAGAGAAAGGAGAGGACAAAAGGGAATCCACTTAGAGGAGAGAACAGAAGGGCATTCCAAGAGAGGAGAAAACATAAGGGCATCAAGAGAGAGTAGAGAACAGAAGGCCATCCAGAGAGAGGAGAGGACAGAAAGGCATCCAGACAGAGGAGAGAACAGAGGGGCTTCCAGAGAGAGAAGACAGAAGTGCATTCACAGAGAAAAGAGACCAGAAGGGCATCCGGACAGAGGAGAGACTAGAAGGGCATCCAAAAGTAGAGAAGAGAGAAGGCAAATCCGGAGAGAAGAGAGAACATAAGGGAATCCAGAGACAGGAGAAAACAGAAGGGCATCCAGAGAGAGGACAGGACAAAAAGGCATCTGGACAGAGGAGAGAACAAAGGGGCACCCAGAGAGAGAAGCCAGAAGTGCATTAAGAGAAAAATGAGAACTGAATGGCATCCAGAGAGAGGAGAGAATAGATGGTCATCCACAATAGGAGAAGAAAGAAGGCATCCAGAGAGAGGAGAGAACAGTAGGGCATCCAAAGAGAGGAGAGGACAAAAGGGCAGCCAGAGAGAGAAGAGAACAGAAGGGCATCCAGAGAAAGGAGAGGACAAAAGGGCATCCACTGAGAGAAGAGAGCTGAAGGGCATTCCAAGAGAGGAGAAAATAGAAGGGCATCCAGAGAGAGGAGAAGACAGAAGGGCATCCAGAGAGAAGAGAGAACATAAGTGCATCAAGAGGGAAGAGAGAAGAGAAGGGCATCCGAAGAGAGGAGAGAAGAGAAGGGCACGAAGAGAGAGGGGATAACAGAAGAGGATCCTGAGAGAGGAGAGAACAGAAGAGCATCCATAGAGAGAAGAGAACAGAAAGGCAACCAGAGAGATTAGAGGACATAAGGGAATCCAGAGAGAGAAGAGGACAGAAGGGCATCCAGAGAGAGGAGAGGACTGAAGAGCATCCAGAGAGAGTGGAGAACAGAAGGGCATCCAGAGAGAGGAGAATACTGTAGGGCATCCAGAGAGAGGAGAAGGTATAAGGGCATCAAGAGAGAGGAGAGAACAGAAGGACATCCAGAGAGAGGACAGAACAGAACGGCATCCAGAGAGAGGAGAAGACAGAATGGCATCCAGAGAGAGGAGAGGAAAGAAAGACATCCGGAGAAAAAGAGAAGAGAAGGGCATCTGGAGAAAGGAGAGAACAGAAGGGCATCCAGAGAGAGGAGAGAACAGAAGGGCATCTAGAGCGAGGAGATGACCGAAGTTCATCCAGAGAGAGGAGAAGACATAAGGGCATTCATAGAAGACAAAACAGAAGGGCATCCAGAGAGAAGACAGAACAGAAGGGCATCCAGAGAGAGGAGAAGACAGAAGGGCATGCAGAGAGAGTTGAGGACAGAAGAACAACCAGAGAGAGGAGAGAACAGAAGGCCATCCTGAAAGTGGAGATTACAGAAGGGCATCCAGAGAGAGGAGGAGATAGAAGGGCATGCAGAGATAGGAGAGGACAGAAGGGCATCGGAAAAAGGAGCAGACAGAAGGGCATCCAGATAGAAGAGAGAAAATAAGGGCATCCCTAGAGAGTAGAGAACAGAAGGGCATCCAGAGAGAGGAGAAGACTGAAGGGCATCCAATGGGAGGAGAGAACATAAGGGCATCCAGAGAGATGAGAGTACAAAAGAGCATCCATAGAGAGAAGAGAACAGAAAGGCAGGCAGAGAGATTAGAGGACAGAAGGGAATCCAGAGAGGGGAGGGGACAAAAGGTCATCCAAGAGAGGAGAGGATAGAAGGGCATCCAGAGAGAGGAATGAAGGGCATCCTGAATGAGGAGAGGACAGAAGGGCATCCAGAGAGAGGAGAGAACAGTAGAGCATCCATAGAGAGAAGAGAACAGAAGGACATCCAGAGAGATGAGAGGACAGAATTGAATCTAGAGAGAGGAGAAAACTGAAGGGCATCCAGTGAGAGGAGAAGACAGAAGGGCATCCAGAGAGAGGAGAGTACAGAAGGGCATGCATAGAGAGAAAAGAACAGAAAGGCAACAGAGAGATTAGAGTACAGAAGGGAATCCAGAGAGAGGAGGGGACAGAAGGTCATTCAAGATAAGAGAGGAGAGAAGGGCTTCCAGAGAGAGGAGAGGACTGAAGGGCATCCAGAATGAGGAGAGGACAGAAGGACATCCAGAGAGAGGAGAGAACAGAAGTGCATCCAGAGGGAGGAGAAGAAAGAAGGGCATTCAGAGGGAGGAGAAGACAGAAGGGCATCCAGAGAGAGGAGAAGACGGAAGGGCATCCAGAGAGAAGAATGGACAGAATGGCATCCAGAGAGAGGAGAGACCAAAGGGAATCCAGAGAGAGGAGAAGACAGAATGGCATCCAGAGAGAGGAGAGAAAGTAGGGCATCCAAAGAGAAGAAAGAACAGAAGGGAATAAAAAGAGAGGAGAGAACAGAAGGGCATGTAAGGAGAAGAGAGAACACAAGGGCAAGTAGAGAAATGAGAGAACAGAAGATCATCCAGTGAGAGGAGAACAGAAGGGCATCCAGGGAGATGAGAGAACAGAAGAAAATCTAGAGAGAGGAGAGACCAGAAGGGCATCCGTCAAGAGGAGAAGACAAAAAGGCATCCAGAGAGAGGAGAGAACAGAAGGGAATCCAGAAAGAGTCAAACACAGAAGGGCATCCAGAAATAGGAGGGAACAGAAATGCATCCAGAGAGATGAAAGAACAGTAGAGCATCCATAGAGAGAAAAGAACAGACAGGCATCCAGAAAGATGAGAGGACAGAATGGAATCTAGAGAGAGGAGAGATCAGAAGGGCATCCAGAGAGGAGAAGACATAAGGGCATCCAGAGAGAGGAGAAGATAGAAGGGCATCCAGAGAGATGAGAGGACCAAAGGGCATCCAGAGAGAAGAGAACAGAAGGGCATCCAGAGAGAGGAGAAGAAATAAGAGCATCTGGAGAGAGGAGAGAACAGAAGGACATCCAGAGAGAGAACAGAAAAGAAGGGCATCCAGAGAGAGAAGAGGACAGAAAGGCATCCAGAGAGAGTTGAGGACAGAAGAACATTCGGAGAGAGGAGAGAACATAAGGACATCCGGAGAGAGGAAAGAACAGAAGGGCATCCAGAGAGAGGAGAAGACTGAAGGGCATCCAGAGAGAGGAGAGTACAGAAATGCATCCAGAGAGAGGAGAGAACAGAAGGGCATCCAGAGAGAGAAGAAGACAGAAGGGCACGCAGAGAGAGGAGAGGAAAGAAGGGCATCAAGAGAGGGGAGAGAACAAAAGGGCATCCAGAGTGAGGAGAGAACAGCAGGGCATAAAAAGAGAGGAGAGAACAGAAGGACATCCAGAGAGAGTAGAAGAAATAAGGGCATCTGGAGAGAGGAGAGAACAGAAGGGCATCCAGAGAGAGGAGAAGACAGAAAGGTATCCAGAGAGCATTGAGGACAGAAGGACATCCCAAGAGAGGAGAGAACAGAATGGCATCAAGTGAGACGAGAGAACAGAAGGGCATCCAGTCAGAGGAGAAGACAGAAGTGCATTCAGAGATAGGAGAGGACAGAAGGGCGCCCGGAGTGAGGAGTGGACCTAAGTGCATTCAGAGAGTAGATACAAAATAAGGGCTTCTCGAGAGACAAGAGAACAGAAAGGCTTCCAGAGAGAGGAGAAGACTGAAGGGCATCCAGAGAGAGGAGAGAAGAGAAACATATTCAGATAGTGGAGAAAACAAAAGGGCATGCAGTGAGAGGAGAAGTCAGAAGGGCATCCAGAGAGAGGATTGAACAGAAGGGCAACCAGAGATTTGAGATCACAGAAGGACATCCAGCGAGAGGAGAGGACAGAAGGGCATCCAGAGAGAGGAGAGACCAGAGCGTCATCCAGAGAAAAGAGAGAACAGAAGGGCATGTACAGAGATGAGAAGACAAAAGGGTATCCATAGAGAGATGAAAACAGAAGGGCATCCAGAGATAGGAGAAGACAGAAGGTCATCCAGAGAGATTAGAGGACAGAAGAGCATCCAGAGAAAGGAGAGATCAGAAGGGCATCCAGAGAGAGGGGAAGACAGAAGGGCATCCAGAGAGAGGAGAGGACAGAAGAGCATCCAGAGAGAGGTAAGAACAGAAGGGCATCCAGAGAGAGGAGAAGACAGAATGGCATCCAGATAGAGGAGAGAACAGAAGGTCATCCAGATAGAGGAGAAGACAGAAGGGCATACAGAGAATGGAGTGGACAGGAGGGCATCCAGAGAGAGAGAGGACAGATGTGCATCTTGAGACTGTAGAGAACCGAAAATCATCCAGAGAGAGGTGAGAAGAGAAGTGCCTCCAGAGAGAGGAGTAGAAAGAAGGTCATCCAGATAAAGGAGAGAACAGAAAGGAATTCACAGAGAAGAGAAGACAGAAGGGAATCGAGAGAGAGGAGAGGACAGAAGGGCATCCAGAGAGAGGAGAGAACAGAAGAGCATCCAGAGAGAAGAGCAGAAAGAAGGTCATTCAGAAAGAGAAGAGAACAGAAGGGCATTTACAAAGAGGAGAAGACAGAAGGGCATCGAGAGAGAGGAGAGGACAGAAAGGCATACAGAGAGAGGAGAAGATAGAAAAACATCCAAACGATAGTAGAACAGAAGGGCATCCAGAGAGAGGGGGAAACAGAAGATCATCCAGAGAGAGAGGAGAGAACAGAAGGGGATCCAGAGAGATGAGAGGACAGAAGAAAATCTAGAGAGAGTAGAGAAAAGAAGGGCATCCAGAGAGAGGAGATAACAGGAGAGCATCCATAGGGAGAAGAGAACAGAAGGGTCAACCAGAGATATGAGAGGACAGAAGGGAATCCAGAGAGAAGAGAGGACAGAAGGGCATCCCAAGAGAGGAGAAAAGAGAACGGCATCCAGAGATAGGAGATGACAGAAGGGCATCCAAAGAGAAGAGAAGAGAAAGGCATCCAGAGAGAGGAGAAGACAGAGGGGCATCCAGAGAGAGGAGAGGACAGAAATGCATCCAGTGAGAGGAGAGAACAGAAGGGCATCCAGAGAGAGGAGAAGACAGAAGGGCATCCAGAGAGAGGAGAGGAAAGAAGGGCATCAAGACAGAGGAGAGAACAGAAGGCCATCCAGAGGGAGGTGAGAAAAGAAGGGCATAAAAAGAGAGGAGAGTACAGAAGGTCATCCACAGTGAGGGGAGAACAGAAGAGCATAGTGAGAGAGGAGAGGACAGAAGGGCATCCAAGGAGAGGAGAGAATACAAGGGCAAGGAGAGAAATGAGAGAACAGAATATCATCCAGAAAGAGAAGAGAACCGAAGGGAATCCGGAGAGATGAGAGGACAAAAGAAAATATAGAAAGAGGAGAGAACAGAAGTGCATTCATCAAGAGGAGAAATCAGAATGGCATCCAGAGAGAGGAGAGAACAGAAGGGCATCTAGAAAGAGTAGAAGACAGAAGGGCATCCATAGATATTAGAGAACAGGAGAGCATCCATAGAGAGAAGAGCAAAGAAGGGCAACCAGATATATGAGACAACAGAAGGAAATCCAGAGAGAAGAGAGGACAGAAGGGCAGCCAGTGAGAGGAGAGACCAGAAGGGCATCCTGAGAAGGAGAGAACAGAAGGGCGTGTAGAGAGAGGAGAAGAAAAAGGGCATCCAGAGAG
Organism: Arvicanthis niloticus; assembly: GCF_011762505.2. Classification (NCBI taxonomy): domain Eukaryota; kingdom Metazoa; phylum Chordata; class Mammalia; order Rodentia; family Muridae; genus Arvicanthis; species Arvicanthis niloticus. The sequence goes on from NC_047663.1 coordinate 108,633,936, forward strand.
AGATGAAAACAGAAGGTCATCCAGAGAGAGAGGAAAATACATAAAGGCATCCAGAGAGATGAGAGGACAGAAGGCCATCCAGAGAGAAGAGAACAAAAGGCTATCCAGAGAGATAAGAAGAAATAAGGGCATTCGGATAGAGGAGAGAACAGAAGGGCATACAGAGAGAGGAGAAGACAGAAAGGCATCCAGAGAGTTGAGGACAGAAGGACATCCGGAGAGAGGAGAGAACAGAAGGGCATCTAGAGAGAGGAGAAGACAGAAGTGCATTCAGAGATGGGAGAGGACAGAAGGGCATCCCGAGAGAGGAGCGGACCGAAGGGCATCCAAATAGTAGTGACTAAATAAGGGCATCTCGAGAGACAAGAGAACAGAAGGGCATCCAGAGAGAGGAGAATACGGAAGGGCATCCAGAGAGAGGAGAGAAGAGAAAGGCATCCAGAGAGCGAAGAAGACAAAAGAGCATGCAGTGAGAGGAGAAGACTGAAGGGCTTCCAGAGAGAGGAGAGACCAGAGGGGCATCCAGAGAAAGGAAAGAACAGAAGGGCATGTAGAGAGAGGAGAAGACAAAAGGGCATCCATAGAGAGATGAAAACAGAAGGGCATCCAGAGAGAGGAGAAGACAGAAGGGCATCCAGAGAGATGAGAGGACAGAAGAGCATCCAGAGAGAGGAGTGAACAGAAGGGTATCCAGAGAGTGGAGAGAACAGAACGGCATCCACAGAGAGGAGAGAACAGAGGGGCATCCAGAACAGCATCCAGAGAGAGGGGAAGACAGAAGGGTATCCAGAGAGAGGAGAGGACAGAAGAGCATCCAAAGAGAGAGGAAAGAACAGAAGGGCATCCAGAGAGAGGAGGAAGACAGAAGGGCATCCGGATAGAGGAGTGAACAGAAGGGCATCCAGAGAGTGGACAGAACAGAACGGCATCCACACAGAGGAGAGAACAGAGGGGCATCCAGAGAGAGAGGAGAGGACAGAAGGGCATCCAGTGAGATGAGAGAACAGAAGAGCATCCATAGAGAGGATTGAAAAGAAACGCATCCAGAGAGATGAGAGGACAGAAGAGAATCTAGAGAGAGGATTAAAGTGAAGGACATGTAGAGAGATGAGAAGACAGAAGGGCATTCATGGAGAGGTGAAAACAGAAGGGCATCCTGAGAGAAGAGAAGACAGAAGGGCATCCGGAGAGAGGAGAGAATATAAGGGCACCCAGAGAGAGGAGAGGACAAGAGGGCATCCAGAGAGAGGAGAAGACAGAAGGGCAGTTAGGGAGAGGAGAGGACACAAGGGCATCAAAAGAGATGAAAGAACAGAAGATCTTCCATAGAGAGGAGAGAACAGAAGGGCATGCAGAGAGATGAGTGAACTGAAGATCATCCAGAGAGAGAAGAGAACACATGGGCATCCAGAGAGAGGAGAGGACAGAAGAGAATATAGAGAAAGGAGAGTACAGAAGGGCATCCAGAGATAGGAGAAGACAGAAGAGCATCCAGAGAGAGAAGACAGAAGGCATCCAGAGAGATGAGTGGACAGAAGGGAATCTAGAGAGAGGAGAGAACAGAAGAGCATCCAGAGAGAGAGAAGAGAACAGAAGGGCATCCACAGAGATGAGCAGAGAGAAGGGAATCTAGGGAGAGGAGAGATCAGAAGGGCATCCAGAGAGAGGAGAGGACAGAAGGGCATCTAGAATGAGGAGAGGACAGAAGGGCATCCAGAGAGAGTGGAGAACAGAAGGGCATGCAGAGAGGAGAATACCGAAGGGCATCCAGAGAGAGGAGAAGGTATAAGGGCATCGGGAGAGAGGAAAGAACAGAAGGACATCCAGAGAGAGAACAGAACATAAAGGCATCCAGAGAGAGGAGAAGACAAAATGGCATCCAGAGAGAGGAGAGGGCAGAAGGACATCCAGAGAGAAAAGACAACAGAAGGGCATCGGGATAGAAGAGAGGCCAGAAAGGCATCCAAGGAGAGGAGAGAACACAAGGTCAAGTAGGGAAATGAGAGAACAGAAGATCATCCAGTGATAGAAGAGAACAGAAGGGCATCCAGATAGATGAGAGGACAGAAGAAAATCTAGAGAGAGGAGAGAACAGAAGGGCATGCATCAAGAGGGGAAGACAGAAAGGCATCCAGAGAGATTAGAGAACAGAAGGGCCTCCAGAGAGAGGAGAAGACAGAAGGGCATTCAGAGATAGGAGAGGACAGAAGGGCATCAGGAGAGAGAGGACCAAAGGGCATCCAGAGGGAAGAGACAAAATAAGGCCATCCCAAGAGACAAGAGAACAGAAGGGCATCCAGAGATAGGAGAAGTCTGAGGGGCATCCAGAGAGAGGAGAGTAGAAAAGGCATCCAGAGTGCGGAGAAATCATAAGGGCATGCAGTGAGAGTAGAAGACAGAAGGGCATCCAGAGATAGGAGGGAACAGAAGGGCATCCAGAGAGATGAGAGAACAGGAGAGCATCCATAGAGAGAAGAGAACAGAAGGGCAACCAGAGAGATTAGAGGACAGAAGGAAATCCAGAGAGAGGAGAGGACAGAAGGGCATGCAGAGAAAGGAGAGAACAGAAGGACATCCAGAGAGAGGATAGGACAGAAGGGAATCCAGAGAGAGGAAAGTACAGAAAGGCATCTGGAGAGAGGAGCCACCAAAGGGAATCCAGAGATAGGAGAAGACATAAGGGCATCCAGAGAGAGGAGGGGAAAGTATGGCTTCCAGAGAGAGGAGAGAACAGAAGGGCATAAAATCAGAGGAGAGTACAGAGAGGCATCCACAGAGAGGGGTGAACAGAAGAGCATCGGGAGAGAGGAGAGAACAGAAGGGCATCCAAAGAGAGGAGAGTACAGAAGGGATCCAGAGAGAGGAGAATACAGAAAGCCATGCAGAGAGAGGAGAGGACAGAAGGGCATCCAGAGTGAGGAGAGGACAGAAGGGCATCCAGGGAGAAAAGGGAACAGAAGGGCCTCCAGAGGGATGAGAGGATAGAAGAGAATATAAAGAAATGAAAGAACAGAAGGACATCCAGAGAGAGGATAAAACAGAAGGGCATCCAGAGGGAGGAGCGACAGAAGGGTATCCAGAGAGAAGAGAACAGAATGGCATCCCGAGAGAGGAGAAAAATAAGGGCATCCAGAGAGAGGAGAGAACAGAAGGGAATCCAGAGAGAGGACAGAACAGAAGGGCATACAAAGAGAGGAGAAGACAGAAAGGCATCCAGAGAGAGTTGAGGACAGAAGGATATGCGGAGATAGGAGAGAACAGAAGGTTATCTGGAGAAAGGAGAGAACAGAAGGGTATCCAGAGAATGGAGAGAACAGAATGTCATCCAGAGAGAGGAGAGAACAGAAGGGCATCCAGAGGGAGGAGCGACCAGAAGGGCATCCAGAGAAAAAAGAGAACAGAAGGGCATGTAGAGAGAGGAGAAGACAGAAGGGCATCCATAGAGAGATAAAAACAGAAGGGCATCCATAGAGAGGAGAAGACAGAAGGGCATCCAGAGAGATGAGAGAACAGAAGGGCATCCAGAGAGAAGAGAACAGAAGGGCATCCAGAGAAATGAGAAGATATTTGGGCAGCTGGAGAGAGGAGAGAACAGTAGGTCATCTAGAGAGAGGACAGAACAGAAGGGCATACAGAGAGAGGAGAAGACAGAAAGGCATCCAGAGGGAGTTGAGGACAGAAGAATATCTGGAGAGAGGAGAGAACAGAAGGATATCTGGAGAGAGGAGAAGACAGATGGGCATTCAGAAATAGGAGAGGACAGAAGGACATCCAGAGAGATGAGAGAAAAGGAGAGCATCCATAGAGAGAAGAGAACAGAAGGGCAACCAGAGATATGAGAGGACAGAAGGAAATCCAGAGAGAGGAGAGGACAGAAGTGTATGCAGAGAAAGGAGAGAACAGAAGGACATCCAGAGAGAGGATAAGACAGAAGGGCGTCCAGAGAGAGGAAAGTACAGAAAGGCATCTGGAGAGAGGAGACACCAAAGGGAATCCAGAGAGAGGAGAAGACAGAAGGGCATCCAAAGAGAGGAGAGGAAATCAGGGCTTCCATAGAGAGGAGAGAACAGAAGGGCATAAAATGAGAGGAGAGTACAGAAAGGCATCCACAGAGAGGGGTGAACTGAAGAGCATTGGGAGAGAGGAGAGAACAGAAGGGCATCCAAAGAGAGGAGAAGACACAAGGGCAATTAAAGAAATGAGAGAACAGAAGGTCATCCATTGAGAGAAGAGAACAGAAGGGCATCCAGAGAGATGAGAGGACAGAAGAAAATCTAGAGAGAGGAGAGAACAAAAGGGCAACCATCAAGAGGAGGAGACAGAAAGGCATTCAGAGAGATTAGAGAATAGAAAGGCCTCCAGAGAGAGGAGAAGACAGAAGGGCATTCAGAGATAGGAGAGGACAGATGGGCATCAGGAGAGAGGAGAGCACCAAAGGGCTTCCAGAGAATAGAGACAAAATAAGGACATCCCGAGAGACAAGAGAACAGAAGGGCATCCAGACAGAGGAGGAGACTGAAGGGCATCCAGAGAGAGGAGAGAAGAAAAGGCATTCAGAGTGTGGAGAAGTCATAAGGGCATGCAGTGAGAGTAGAAGACAGAAGGGCATCCAGAGATAGGAGGGAACAGAAGGGCATCCAGAGAGATGAGAGAACAGGAGAGCATCCATAGAGAAAAGAGCAAAGAAGGGAAACCAGAGATATGAGAGTACAGAAGGAAATCCAGACAGAGGAGCAGGCAGAAGGGCATGCAGAGAAAGGAGATAACAGAAGTACTTCCAGAGAGAGGATAAGACAGAAGGGCATCCAGAGAGAAGAGAGACCAGAAGGGCATTCAAAGAGATTAGAGGACAGAAGCGAATCCAGAGAGAGGAGAGCACAGAAGGGCATCCAGAGAGAAGGGAACAGAAGGGCATCCAGAGGGAGTAAAGTATAGAAAGACATCTGGAGAGAGGAGAGACCAAAGGGAATCCAGAGAGAGGAGAAGACAGAAGGGCATCCAGAGAGAGGAGAGGAACGTAGGGCATCCAGAGAGAGGACAGAACAAAAGGGCATAAAATGAGAAGAGAGTACAGAAAGGCATCCACAGATTGGGGTGAACAGAAGAGCATCGGGAGAGAGGAGAGAACAGAAGGGCATCCAAAGAGAGGAGAGGACACAAGGGCAATTAGAGAAATGAGAGAACAGAAGATCATCCAGTGAGAGAAGAGAACAAAATGGCATCCAGAGAGATGAGAGGACAGAAGAAAATCTAGAGAGAGGAGAGAACAAAAGGGTAACCTAACCATCAAGAGGAGGAGACAGAAAGGCATCCAGAGAGAGGAGAGAACAGAAGTGCATCCAGAGAGAGTAGAAGACAGAAGGGCATCCAGAGAGATGTGAGAAGAGGAGAGCATCCATAGAGAGAAGAGAACAGAAGGGCAACCAGAGATATGAGTGGACAGAAGTAAATCCAGAGAGAGAGGAGAGGACAGAAGTGTATCCAGAGAAAGGAGAGAACAGAAGGACATCCAGAGAGAGGATAAAACATAAGGGCATCCAGAGGGAGGAGTGACCAGGAGGGCATCCAGAGAAAGGAGAGAACAGAAGGGCATGTAGAGAGAGGAGAAGATAAAAGGACATCCACAGAGAGATGAAAACACAAGGGCATCCAGAGAGAAGAAAAGACAGAATGGCATCCAGAGTGATGAGAGGACAGAAGGGCATCCACAGAGAAGAGAACAGGATGGCATCCAGAGAGAAGAGAAGAAATAAGGGCATCCGGACAGAGGAGAGAACAGAAGGGCATCCAGAGAGAGGACAGAACAGAAGGGCATACAGAGAGAGGAGAAGACAGAAAGGCATCCAGGGAGAGTTAAGGACAAAAGAATATCCAGAGAGAGGAGAGAACAGAAGGACATCTGGAGATTGGAGAGAACAGAAGAAAATCCGGAGAAAGGAGAGAATAGAAGGGCATCCAGAGAGAGGAGAAGACAGAAGGGCATTCAGAGATAGGAGAGGACAGAAGGGCATCAGGAGAGAGGAGCAGACTGTAGGCCATCCAGATAGTAGAGACAAAATAAGGGCATACAGAGAGACAAGAGAACAGAAGAGCATCCAGAGAGAGGAGAAGATTGAAGGACTTCCAGAGAGAGGGGAAGACAGAAGGGCATCCAGAGAGAGGAGAGGACAGAAGGGTCTCCAGAGAGAGGAAAGAACAGAAGGGCATCCGGAGAGAGGAGAAGACAGAGAGGAGAAGACAGAAGGGCATCCAGAGAGACAAAAAGACAGAAGGGCATACAGAGAGAGTAGAGTACAGAAGGGTATCTGGTGAGAGGAGAGAAGAGAAGGACATCTGGAGAGAGGAGAGTACAGAAAAGCATCCAGAGGGGGGAGAGGACACAAGAACATCCAGAGAGAAGAGAAGACAGAAGGGCATCCTAAGAAAGGAGAGGACACAAGGGCATCCAGAGAGATGAGAGAACAGAAGATCATCCAGAAAGAGAAGAGAACAGAAGGGCATCCAGAGAGAAGAAATGACAGAAGAGAATCTTGAAGGAGGAGAGAACCGAAGGGGATCCAGAGAGAGGAGAAGACAGAAGAGCATTCATAGAGAGGTGAAAACAGAAGGGCCTCCAGAGAGAAGAGAAGAGAGAAGGGCATCTTGATAGAGGAGAGAACAGAAGGGCATCCAGAGAGAGGAGACAACAGATGGTCATCCAGAGAGAGGAGACAACAGAAGGTCATCCAGAGAGGAGAAGGCAGAAGGGCATATAGAGACAGGAGAGGACAGAAAGGCATCCTGAGAGAGGAAAGAACACAAGGAACTCGAAAGGGAGGAGAAGACAGAAGAGCATACAGAGAGAGGGAGGACAGAAGGGCATCCTGAGACTGAAGAGAACAGAAAATCATCCAGAGAGAGGAGAGAAGAGTAGTGAATAAAGAGAGAGGAGAAGAAAGAAGGTCATCCAGACAGAAGAGAGAACAGAAGGGCATCCACAGAGAGGAGAAGACAGAAAGGCATCAAGAAAGAGAAGAGCACAGAAGATCATCCAGAGAAAGAAGAGAACAGAAGGGCATCCAGAGAGATGAGAGGACAGAAGAAAATCTAGAGAGAGAAGAGAACAGAAGAGCTTCCAGAGAGAGTGGAAGACAGAAGGGCATCCAGAGATAGGAGTGAACAGAAGGGCATCCAGAGAGATGAGAGAACAGGAGAGCATTCAGAGAGAGGAGAGATCAGAAGGGCATCCAGAGAGAGGGGAAGACAGAAAGGCACCCAGAGATAGGAGAGGACAGAAGGGCATCTGGAGAGAGGCACAAACAGAAGAACATCCAGAGAGAGGAGAAGACAGAGAACATCCAGGGAGAGAGGAGACGACAGAAGGGCATCCAGAGAGACGAGAAGACAGAAGGGCATACAGAGAGAGGAGAGGACAGAAGGGCATCTGGAGAGAGGAGAGAAGAGAAGGGCATCCAGAGAGAGGGACGACAAAAGTGCATCTTGAGAGTGGAGAGAACCATAGAGCATCCAGAAAGAGGAGCAGAAAGGTCATTCAAAAAGAGGAGAGAACAGAATGGCATTTACAGAGAGGAGAAGACAGAAGGGCATTGTGAGAGAAGAGAGGACAGAACAGCATACAGAGAGAGGAGAAGACAGGAAAACATCCAGATGATGATAGAACAGAAGGGCATCCAGAGAAAGTAGGAAACAGAAGATCATCCAGAGAGAGGAGAGAACAGAAGAAGATCCAGAGAGATGAGAGAACAGAAGAAAATCTAGAGAGAGTAGAGAAAAAAAGGGCATCCAGAGAGTGGAGTGAACAGGGAACATCCATAGAGAGAAGAGAACAGAAGGGCAACCAGAGATATGAGAGGACAGAAGGGAATCCAGAGAGAGGAGAAGACAGAAGGGTATCTGAAGAGAGGAGAGAACTGAAGAGCATCCAGAGAGAAGATAGGACAGAGGGCATCCTGGACAGGAGAAGACATAAGGGCATCCCGAGAGAGGAGAGGACAAAAGGGCATCCAGAGAGAGGAAAGGACAGAAGGCCATCCAGAGAGAGCAGAGAATAGAAGGGCATCCCAAGAGAGGAGAGGACAAAAGGGCATCCAGAGAGAGGAGAGGACAGAAAAGCATCCAGTGAGAGGAGAGAACAGAAGGGCATGCAGAGAGAGGAGAAGACAGAAGGGTATCCAGAGATAGGAGAGGACAGAAAGGCATCCGGAGAGAAGAGAAGACAGCCATACAGAGAGAGGAGAGTACATTAGGGTATCCAGCGAGAAAAGAGAACAGAAGGGCATCAAGATAGGAGAGAATACTGAAAGGCATACAGTGAGAGGAGAGAACAGAAGGGCATCCAGAGAGAAGAGAAGACAGACAGGCATAGAGAGAGAGGAGAGGACAGAAGGGCATCTGGAGAGAGGAGAGAAGAGAGAAGAGAAAGGCACCCGGAAAGAGGAAGGATAGAAGTGCATCTTGAGACTGGAGAGAAACGAAGAGCATTCCAGAGAGAGGAGCTGAAAGAAGGTCATGCAGAAAGAGGAGAGAACACAAGGGCATTTACAGAGAGGAGAAAACAGAAGGGCATCGAGAGAGAGGAGAGGGCAGAATGGCATACAGAGAGAGGAGAAGACAGAAAAACATCCAGATGATGATAAAACAGAAGGGCATCCAGAGAGAGGAGGAAACAGAAGATCATCCAGAGAGAGGAGAGAACAGAAGGGGATCCAGAGAGATGAGAGGACAGAAGAAAAAGTAGAGACAGTAGAGAAAAGAAGGGCATCCAGAGAGAGGAGAGAACAGGGAGCATCCATATAGAGAAGAGAACATAAGGGCAATCAGAGATATGAGAGGACAGAAGGGAATCCAGGGATAGGAGAGGACAGAAGGGCATCTGCTGAGAGGGGCATCCTGAGACAGGAAAAGACATAATGGCATCCTGAGTTAGGAGAGGAAAAAGGGCATCCAGAGAGAGGAGAGGACAGAAGGGCATCCAGAGAGAGGAGAGAACAGAAGGGCATCCAGAGAGAGGAGAAGACAGAATGGCATCCAGAGATAGGAGAGGACAGAATGGCATTGGCGAGAGGAGCAGACAGAAGGGCATCTAGATAGAAGAGAGTAAATGAGGGTGTCCAGAGAGACAAGAGAACAGAAGGGCATCCAGGGAGAGAAGACAGAAGGGCATCCAGACAGAGGAGTGAACAGAATGTCATCCAGAGAGATGAGAGTACAGAAGAGCATCTCTAGTGAGAAGAGAACAGAAGGGCAAAGAGAGAGATAAGAGGACAGAAGGGAATACAGAGAGAGGAGAGGACAGAAGGGCATATAGAGAGAGGAGAGGACAGAAGGTCATCCAGAGAGCAGAGCGAACAGAATGGCATCCAGAGAGCGGAGAGAACAGTAGGGCATCTGGAGAGAGGAGAGAATAGAGGGCATATAGAGAGATGAGAGAACAAAAGAGCATCCAGAGAGAAAAGAGGACATAAGGGCACCACAGAAGAAGACAGAAGGAGAAGACAGAAGGGTATCTAGAGAGAAGAGAACAGAAGGGCATTCATATATAGGAGAGGACAGAAGGGCTACTGGAGAGAGGAGTGGACAGAAGGACATCCAGATAGAAGAGAGAAAATAAGGGCATCCCGACAGACGAAAGAACAGAAGGGAATCCAGAGAATGGAGAGAAGAGAAGAGCATCCAGAGAGAGGAGCAGAAAGAAGGTCATCCAGACAGAGGAGAGAACAGAAGCACATCCACAGAGATGAGAAGACAGAAGGGCATCGAGAGAGAGGAGAGGACACAAGGCAATCCAGAGAGAAAAGAGGAGAGAAGGGCATTTTGAGAATGGGGAGAACAGAAGGAGAGAAGAGAGAACAGAAGAGCATCCAGATAGAGGAGAGGACACAATGGCATCCAGAGAGAGCTGAAGACAGAAGGGCATCCAGAGACAGGACAAGACAGAAGGGCATCCAGATTGAGGAGAAAACAGAAGGGCATCCAGAGAGAGGAGAAAACAGAAGGGCATCCGGAGAGATTAGAGAAGAGAAGAGCATCCAGAGAGAGGAGATGACAGAAGGGAATCCAGAGAGAGGACAAGAGAGAAGGGGATCCAGAGAGAGGAGAGAACAGAAGGGCATCCAGAGAGGGGAGAAGACAGAAGGGCATCCACAGAGAGGAGAGAACAGAAGGGCATCCAGGGATAGGGGAGTACATGAGGGCACTGAGAGAGATGAGAGAACAGAAGAGCATCCATAGAGAGGAGATACAGAAGGGCATCCAGAGAAAGGAGAGGATAGAAGGCATCCTGAGAGAGGAGAAAACAGAGGAGCATCTGGTGAGAGCAGAGAACAGAAGGCCATCTAAAGAGTGGAGAGGACAAAAGGGCAACCAGAGAGAGAGAGGAGTACAAAAGGGCATCCAGAGAGAGGAGAAGACAGAAGTGCATCCAGAGAGAGGAGAGGACAGAAGGGCATCCAGAGAGAGGACAAGGGAGAAGGGCATCCAGAGAAAGGAGAGAACAGAAGGGCATACAGAGAAGGGAGAAGACAGAAGGGCATCCAGAGAGAGGAGAGAACAGAAGGGCATCCATTGATAGGGGGTACATAAGGGCACCCAGAGAGATGAGAGAACAAAAGAGCATCCAGAGAGAGAAGATACAGCAGGGCATCCAGAGAGAGGAGAGAACACAAGGGCATCTGGAGAGAGGAGCAGACAGAAGGGAATCAAGAGAGAGAAGGGTACAGAAGGGCATCCAGAGAGAGGAGAAGACAGAGTGGCATCCATAGAGAGGAGACAATAGAAAGGCATCCAGGAAGATGAGAGAACAGATGATCATACAGAGAGAAAAGATAACAGAAGGACATCCAGATAGATGAGAGAACAGAAGGACATCCAGAGAGAGGAGAAGACTGAAGGGCATCCAGAGAGGAGAGAGAACAGAAAGGCATCCAGAAAGTGGAGAGAACAAAAGGGCATCCAGAGAGAGGTGAATACAGAAAGACATCCACAGAAAGGAGAGGACAGATGGGCATCGACAGAGACGAGAGAACAGAAGGGCATCCAGAGAGAGGAGAAAACAGAAGAGCATCCAGACAGAGAAGAGGACAGCAGGGCATCCAGAGAGAGGAGAGAACAGAAGAACATCCATTGAGAGGAGAAGACAGAAAAACATACAGAGTGAGCAGAGGACAGAAGGGCATCCAGAGAGAGGATAGTACAGAAGGGCATCCAGAGAGAGGAGAAGACAGAAGGGCATCCAGAGAGAGGAGAGGACAGAAGGGCATCCAGAGAGAAGAGAAGACAGAAGGTAATCAAGAGAGAGAAATGTACAGAAGGGCATCCAGAGAAAGGAGAGGACACAAGGGCAACCAGAGAGGTGAGAGAACAGAAGGGCATCCAGAGAGGTGAGGACAGAAGGGTATCCAGAGAGAGGAGAAGACAAAAGGGAACCCAGAGAGAAAAGAACACAGAAGGACATTCTGAGAAAGGGGAGAACAGAATGGCATACGAAGAGAGGAGAGAACAGAAGAGCTTCCAGATAGAAGGGAGGACTGAATGGCATCCAGAGAGAGCTGAAGACAGAAGGGCATCCAGAGACAGGACAAGACAGAAGGGCATCCAGACAGGGGAGAAAACAGAAGGGTATCCAGAGAGAGGAGAAAACAGAAGGCATCCGAAGAGATTAGAGAAGAGAAGGGCATCCAGAGAGAGGAGATGACAGAAGGGCATCCAGAGAGAGGAAAAGAGAGAAGGGCATTCAGAGAGGAGAGATCAGAAGGGCATTCAGTGAGGAGAGAACACAGAAGGGCATCCAGAGAGAGGAAAAGAGAGAAGGGCATTCAGAGAGGAGAGATCAGAAGGGCATTCAGTGAGGAGAGAACACAGAAGGGCATCCAGAGAGAGGAGAGAACAGAAGGGCATCCAGAGAGAGGAGATACAAAAGGGAATCCAGAGACAGGAGAAAACAGAAGGGCATCCAGAGAGGAGATACAGAAGGGCATCCAGAGAGAGGAGAGGATAGAATGCATCCCGAGAGAGGAGAGAACAGAGGGGCATCTGGTGAGAGGAGAGAACAGAAGGCCATCTAAAGTGTGGAGAGGACTAAAGGGCAACCAGAGAGAGATGAGGACAAAAGGGCATCCAGAGAGAGGAGAAGACACAAGTGCATCCAGAGAGAAGATACGACAGTAGGGCATCCAGAGATATGAGATTACAGAAGTGCATCCAGAGAGAGGAGAGGACAGAAGGGCTAACAGAGAGATGAAAGGAAAGAAGGGAATCTATAGAGAGGAGAAAACAGAAGGGAATCCAGAGAGAGGAGAGGATAGAAGGTATCCAGAGAGAGGAGAGAACAGAAGGGCATCCAGTGAGAGGAGAGAACAGAAGAACATCCAGAGGACAGAAGGGCATCCAGAGAGAGGATAGAACAGAAGAACATCCAGAGAGTGGAGTAGACAGAAGGGCATCCAGAGAAGGAGAGGATAGAAGGGCATCCAGAGAGAGGAGAAAACAGAAGCACATCTAAAGAGTGGAGAGTACAAAAGGGCATCTAGAGAGAGATGAGGACAAAAGGGCATCAAGAAAGAGGAGAAGACAGAAGGGCATCCAGGGAGATGAGAGAACAGAAGATCAGAGAGAGACAAAAGAGAACAGAAGGACATCCGGAGAGATGAGAGAACATAAGGGCATCCAGCGAGAGGAGAAGACAGAAGGGCATCCAGAGATAGGAGACGACAGAAGGGCATAAGGAGAGAAGAGAAGACAGAAGGGAATCAAGAGAGAGAAAGGTACAGGAAAGCATCCAGAGAGAGGAGAGTACACAAGGGCATCCAGAGTGAGGACAGAACAGAAGAGCATCCAGAGCAAGCTGAGGACAGAAGGGCATCCGGTGAGAGGAGAGAACAGAAGGGCATCCAGAGAGGAAATTACAGAATGGTATACAGAGAAGAGAGGACAGAAGGGCATCCAGAGTGAGGAGAAGACAGAAGGGAATCCAGAGAGAAAATAGGACAGAATGGCATACTGAGAAAGGAGAGAACAGAAGGTTATACGAAGAGAGAAGTGAACAGAAGAGCATCCAGATAGAGGAGAGGAAAGAATGGCATCCAGAGCGAGTTGAAGACAAAAGGGCATCCAGAGATAGGACAAGACAGAAGGGCATCCAGATAGAGGAGAAAACAGAAGGGCATCCAGAGAGAGTAGAAAACATAAGGGGATCTGGAGAGATTAGAGAAGAGAAGGGCATCCAGAGAGAGGAGATGACAGAGGACATCCAGAGAGAAGAGACGACAGAAGGGGATCCAGAGATATGAGATTACAGAAGTGCATCCAGAGATGAGAGCACAGAAAGGCAAACACAGAGATGAGAGTAAAGAAGGGAATCTAGAGAGAGGAGAAAACAGAAGGGCATCCAGAGAGAGGAGAGGATAGAAGGCATCCAGAGAGAGGAGAGAACAGCATGGCATCCGGTGAGAGGAGAGAACAAAAGGATATCCAGAGAGAGGAGAGGACAGAAGGGCATCCTGAGAGAGGAGTAGACAGAAGGGCATCAAGAAAGAGGAGAATACAGAAGGGCATCCAGTGAGAGGAGAGAACAGAAGAACATCCAGAGAGAGGAGAAGACAGAAGGGCATCCAAAGAGAGGACAAGACAAAAGGGCATCAAGAGAGGGGAGAGAACAGAAGGGCATCCAGAAAGAGGAGAGAACAAAAGGACATCCAGAGAGAGGAGAATACAGAAGGGCATCCAGAGAAAGGAGAGGACAGATGGGTATTGAGTGAGATGAGAGAACAGAAGGGCATCCAGAGAGAGTAGAAAACAAAAGAGCATCCAGACAGAGAAGAGGACAGCAGGGCATCCAGAGAGAGGAGAGAACAGAAAATCATTCATTGAGAGGCAAAGAAAGAAAAACATAGAGAACGAGGAGAGGACAGAAGGGCATCCAGATAGAGGATAGAACAGAAGGGCATCCAGAGAGAGGAGAAGACAGAAGGGGATCCAGAGAGAGGAGAGGACAGAATGGCATCCAGAGAGAGGAGAAGACAGAAGGGAATCGAGAGAGAAGGGTACAGAAGGGCATCCATAGAAAGAGA